>NC_029793.2:20536383-20540623 GCF_000816755.2 Arachis ipaensis
TAAATTCGGACTGATTTTTTATTGTTTCCGAATTATTTTATATCACATCACTTGTTTTTTGGTGACTAAACTCGTCAAGTTACGTTTTAAATTCAAACCCGGGACTAAGCGTAGTTTTCTTTTAATATTCTCTAATTAACTTTTTATTATTTCATATAGCATCTATCAATTATTTAAAATTAGAATTTTCACCACAAATAGATGTATTCACAATTTATCAAAACTTAAAAGTATTTTTGTTTTAATAGTAAGAATCGTAATTAAAATTATTTGAATCAGCTAAGATATAATACAGTCATCCTTAATTTTTTTTAAAAATTAACTTTTAAATAGAATTAGATTTCTTTTTTTTTTAAATATTACATTTCCAACTAATTAAACAGGCTTTGTGTCTCTCTATTAGTAAGTTGGTTGGTCTCTAATTCACATTCAGTTGAGTATGTGATTATGAGCGCTGTGAATTATTGAAGATGCTATGTCATGAAAATTGGGATCAATTGATGAACTGTACATATTAGATGAAACAATTAATGATGTATAAGGTGAATTGGATGCAAATGGTTGGTCCGTTGGTGTATTAAGAATAAAACCGAAATGTTTGATAATAAAAAAAAATTTAGTGAAAACGTACTAAAATTTATTATTTTTTATTTTATTTAATGCATCTTGTAATAAATAAATACTAAATAAAATAAATTTAAACTGTTTAGATTGATTGTGTTTTGTTTTTTTAGTATTACGAAAAATGAAAATAATGTAACCTTATTTGGTGGTGTTGATGAATGTTATTAAGTTTATCAAATGAGATACGTGGATTTGGAGAATCTCTACTAGTATCAACTAATAAGGAAAATAGGATTTCATAACAATAACATGTTTTTTGAGACAAATATTTTTCTACTCTTTAACCTAAAAAAATGTAGTTTTCGGACCTGTTTTTGTCTGCATTGTTCGTATTGAAAATTAATGTGGAGGTAAAAGCTAAGCAGCCAAAAGTCTTTAAGTGGGTTATTGCAAGAGTAATCAAAAACGAAATCATATATGGTGACTGATTTTGCAAAACAGCATTAGGCTACCTATTCATGATATGCACAACATGACTTACTCCATGGTGCTTCTCTTTGAAAAGAAATTGTAACTGTAGAGTGTGGACTCTAGTTCATTATTTTATCTCATACTTTTAATAGTTTTTTACAAATTGAGTTCTTACATATGAAATGAAATTTGAAGAAGTGTTAAAAATTCATACTTAAATTTTATACAATGAATCCAACTAAACCTATTTTTATCGTCAACTGTATAATGAAAAAATAATTGAAGCTAGCAATAGAATTTATTAAAATAGGCCTCTATTTTTTACCGAATATTAAGAGTATTTTTAAATTAATCTTTGAAATTTTTAATATTGAACACTTTAGTCTTTAGATTTTAAAATACATAAAATAATATCTAACATTTATTTCCGTTAAACAATGCAATCTCCCTCCAATTTGATTCTTTTATCGAAATGATTATTTCACTTTAGTCGTCATAATGGTTTGACATCACTAAACATTATATTAAAAGAAGCTGTTCACGTATACCATCGTACTTTATTAGAATAGTTTTATTCTCATCATTTCGACCAGTAAAATTTATAATAAAATATATAGAAGGATAAAATTAAAATGAAAATTTTGTATGTGGAATATTTTGTCTAGAGAGCATGATAAAGCTGCAACTAATTCTTTCTTTCACCCATAAAATAAGAGATAAAATTACTGTCTAGTCCTATAACAATGTGCAGCTTCAACAGCATATATTGGAAAGAGCTAAAGATTGTGATAGACTAACATATGCCATGAATAAGTTCCTTTTGAACAAGCATTAATTTTACGATAAAATAATTATTATTTTAGTAATATTATTTAATAAAAGATCTTTTTTCAAAAAAATGTTTTATATATATATATATGCTTTAATATTTAAACTTTATTAATATTTATTCAACTTATTTTTATATATTACTTAATTATTATACAATCTATTCATAATAAATAAATACATATTTAATAATTTAGTAATTTGTTATATCTTTTTATTTTAAAGTATTTTTTTATAAGTCAATGGATTATATCTACAAAAATATTAATATTTAAATTTTTTATCGAAACATTTTAGATGTAACCATAAAAATATATATTTTTGTTATGATTGAAAATGATGATGTATATAAATTATATAATGAAATGTTTTCACACAATAGTTTAAATGACATCATGTTTCTATAATTGAAAGTTCTAATTATTTTCATAATACTTAAAAAAATAATAAATTCAAATATATGTGTTTTTTAAAGAATACAAAAGATAAACTGTAATACCCGGTCTAACTGAAATTAATTAAATAATAAGTTAAATAGGAGCGAATACGGTTGGAAGATTTGGCAATTTGAATTCGATGATTTAAATATGATATTTGGATTCAGTGAATTTTTCCGAGTTGGAAGACATAGTTTTCTGCGTAAAAGCGCGCAGTGGAATTTTGACTGGCAGTACCGGCTGAGACCTGTCTAGTACTGCAGTTGGGTGAATTTATGTAGATGAGGTATGTTTGGTTTGGTTGAGATATATTATGTGATCATATATGTGATTATGATTATTGATGCCTTGATGGTATGATGATGCATTAGAGATATGTATGTTGTGATATATGCTTGGGGAATGATTAAGGTTGATTTGTGGGTGAAATCACGTGATAGTGAGTATGATATTGATTATGTATAATGATGGTTGATTGAAAATGGTATTATTGAAAATTGGGATGAGGAAGGATGTATGACATGATATTGTGTTTGTCCTTTAGCCATTTGATTGAGAAGTGTTAAAATGGTTGGATGTGCTTTTGGAAATTTTTGGTAAAGTGTCAATGTGTGAGTTGAGGATGGCTTGATGTGGATTTTGGTACATTTTGATTGATTTCAAAAAAGGTTGAAATTGGCATGTTTTGGTTGATTTTGAAAAGAGTTGAAAATTGCTTGTTTTGAAAATGGCACCTTGTGGTTTTCTACGAAAACATGGTTTTTGGGCACACTTTGACGGGACATAACTTGGACTACGGATCTCTGTTTTGTGCCAAATCTGTTTAGAAATGAAATTGGATCCGGGATGTCCATGCCGTTCGAAGAACGGGTGAAAAATGATTTAAAATGAGAAAGTTATGTCCGTCGGAAGATTGGGGGTTGAATCTGTAAATTCTGCAGCTTTTAACTTAGAAAATTTTTAGCAGAATGACCCTCCACGCGTAGGCGCACTTGGCGCGTACGCGTCGTTCTTCAAGAAGGCACCATCCACGCGTGCGCGTGGTGTGCGCGTGCGCGTTGATGCGCTGCACCCAATTCGCAGCTATTTTCCAGAGAGTTGTGCCAGAGTTGTGCCAGTTTTGTGCCTGGGCGCAAGAGCACCCACGCGTACACGTGGCTGACGCTTGCGCGCCGTTTGGATATTTTTCAACCCGCGCGTTCGCGCGTATGACGTTTGCGCGTCGATGAGTTTTTGGCCATCCACGCGTGCGCGTGGAGTGCGCGTACGCGTGGCCCTGTTTTCATGCCAAAGATGGTTTTTGAGTTTTTAAAGCCAAATCTCATACTTCTAAGCCTCCAATCTCATCCTTTAGGTATTAAATCATTATGATATGCCTAGCAATGAGGAAGTAACTAGGGGATGTGGTAACTTGCGAGTGAAGCAAGGGAAAAGGTTATGATCAATGATGATCAGATATGATTATATGAGATATGGAGTGTGACGGTGGAAGTACCGTGTAAGCCATGAGCCAAAAGGCTATAATTATTGATAAATGGCCGGTTCTTGATTGAACCATGGGCCGGATGGCTGAGTTATTGCCGGGTTACGGCAAGGTCATTATTGTTTATGGCTGAGTATAAATGCCTATATGATTAATAAATGAATGTGTTACATGGATAACAATGAAAAAGGTTGAAATGTGATGTGTGACCCCGGGTAGTAGGCAGTGGTGTTGTCCACTTGCTCCGGGTATGAGACGGGAAAGGATGTTTATGATAAATGAGTTTAATTATGGAGTTTTGAACACATGTGTATTTGTGATACCTGGGTAGTAGTAAGGTGGTGGTTCGTCCCGCTTGCTCCAGGTTAATGTTTGAGATTTGATAACAGTGATGATTGCTTCTAAACTGAACGAATGTATGTTTTGAGATCCTGGGTAGTAGCAAGGGTTGTGGTTC
>NC_029793.2:20540948-20543813 GCF_000816755.2 Arachis ipaensis
ATCAGAGCAGTTCGTCCTCGTGAGCCTGAGGGATGGAACTGCTTATGCTTCAATGCATACTCTGAGTCTGTGCCTGTGCTAGTTAGGGTATCTAATCGATACATCTAGCATGAATTCCATGAGTGTACCTTTGGTACTTTGAAGCACTATACTTCCGATATTGAGACTGATCAACTTGATATCGATTGTTTGGTGTGTATAGGAACCAGATGGCACCTCGTGGACCTGGTCGGGGACGTGAAAGAGATCGTACTAATGCGCAGGAACCGGAAATCAACCCGAATAACCCGGTAAACCTTATGGTGGTGTTGGAGAATATGGCTGCTGCTATGCAGGCCACTGCGGAGGCTCTTGGGCAACAGATGAACAATAATGGCAATGGCGGAAGGGAAGCTCAGGGCCCGATGACACTGGCAACCTTCTTAAAGATTAATCCACCTAAGTTCAAGGGAACCACCAATCCGACTGAAGCTGATACTTGGTTTCAGGCCATGGAGCGAGCACTGCAAGCGCAGTTGGTGCCTGAAGAGCAACGTGTTGAATTCGCTACCTATCTACTCACGGGGGAAGCATCACATTGGTGGCAAGGGGCTCGACGTCTCCTGCAATAGAGGAATGATCATATCACTTGGGATGCCTTCCAGGTGGAATTCTATAAGGAGTACTTTTCGAATTCCGCCAGGACAGCCAAGGAATTGGAGTTACTGTAGCTAAAGCAAGGTGTTATGTCCGTATCTGAGTATATAGACAAATTTGAGGAGCTATTCAGGTTTTTCCGCATGTGTCAAGGAGCTCCGGGAGGCTTCGAGGAATGGAAATGCATTAAGTATGAAGGAGGGCTCCGGAGTGACATCTTAAGTTTAGTGGGACCAATGGAGATCCGAACTTTTTCAGAGTTAGTGAACAAGAGCCGTATTGCTGAAGAATGTGTGAGGAAGGCTGTTGAGGCGAAGAATGACCGTCGGGAGTCCCACCGCAGGGAGCACAATCAAGAATACCCAACAAGGGGTCAAGAGTTTAAGGGGAGAGGATATATACAACACTTTCCCCAAGGACGGAATAACTTTGCGAAGAGTGAGGAGTCCCAAAGAAACAGTAAGGGAAAACGGGCAGCGGCTGCTTCTGATGTTTCGAGCTGTCAGAGATGTGAAAGTCATCACCCATATAGGCCGTGCCAGAATTAATTGTGACTGTGAGCCTTGATGGTTCTGAAACGGATGAGGAAATTATCATTGATGCGTAATCTGATTTAGATTATGAGAGAGTGCAAGTTGTCGTGTTTGAGAGATGAGTACTATGATGTTTGGTCATAGTGACCTTGGATTTAGTTTGGGATTTATAATGATTGGTTTTGAAAGACGAATGTAAAAACCATTAAATTGAAATGTTGATGCGGTACTGAGATTGGTTTGAGGGAACCCGTGACGGGTGGTAAACTCCAATTTTTAGGGAGGTGCTGCTGAAAAAAAAATTTTCCCAAGAATTTGAAGGAGTGTTGGTTATATTTTTGAAAATGATTTTTGATCTGAGTAACTTCAACAAAAGAGATGTGTCTCGAAAGCTTTATATAGATTATTAAAGGAAAGCGGATTCTTAAGGGTTTGTCAGCTTGTTAGTCTAAACTCATTGAATTCTAAAAACGAAGAAAGCTTTGATTGATTATAGTGATGTAGGATAATGGCTATGATTAACGATGATGGCAATCTTATTGATGACATGATTCGAGATTTAATAAGGTGTGAGTTGATGAGACGGTAAAAGTAAGGAACGAGGCTGTTGGTCGGCGTTGAACGAACGACCGAGACCCTCAGGGATAGAGAAATCAGAGCGCGACAACGGAAGCGTGCAGAGTAAAAAGACCTTGGAACTGTTAAGTGTTGGATATAAAGGCACACTACGTGCGCGTACTCGTAGTAATGGATGGAATTTTCGAGGGCAAAAATTTCTGTTAGGGGGGTAGAATGTAATACCCGGTCTAACTGAAATTAATTAAATAATAAGTTAAATAGGAGCGAATACGGTTGGAAGATTTGGAAATTTGAATTTGATGATTTAAATATGATATTTGGATTCAGTGAATTTTTTCGAGTTGGAAGACATAGTTTTCTGCGTAAAAGCGCGCAGTGGAATTTTGACTGGCAGTACCGGCTGAGACCTGTCTAGTACTGCAGCTGAGAAAATTGATTATGAGTAAGTAGGATTAAGAAATGAGGAATTATAATTAGGGGAGGTAGAAATATTTGAAGTGCGATTTAGAGCGCTAATCTTAAAGGTTTTGGTCCAAAATTGGGCCAACGGACAAAAATAAGTGAACCGGGCCTAAGTGGGCCCAAGACCCAACATATATAAACATTAGTTATGAGCATTTCAGCTCATTTTGCCCTAAAGAAGGGGTGTTGGGCGCTGAAATTGGGAAGAGAGAAGAGAAGAGAGAAAACCTAACTCTCTTTGATCTTCAAACCACCATAACTTGAGCTACGGAGCTCCGATTGACGAGCCGTTTACGACCACGCGTCGCTCTTCTCATCCTCTACAATTCTATCTAAGTTTGGTGGTGAGTATTTCATTCATCTCTGCCCAGTTTTCGAAATTCTCCACTGTTACACATTTTTGGGTAGTTAGTGTTGAAATCTTGTGATTTTGGGTGTTTAGGGATACTCCAACATGGATTCTAAGTGGGTTCTATCCCAACTTCATATGGGCTGAGGTAAGAAGTGCTCAAACCCTTGTAATTTGTCATTTTTATGAGTCCTAAGTTGATGTATGTATGTGATATTGGTTATGTTAGTGTATTTGGTGATGTTGGTGCACAATTGGGAGATTGGTATTGCTTAAGGAGCTTTGGTAAGGCTTGGAGCTAAGGTT
>NC_029793.2:20543839-20547320 GCF_000816755.2 Arachis ipaensis
ATGTGGTTTTGGGAATTTTTGGTAAAGTGTCAATGTGTGAGTTGAGGATGGCTTGATGTGGATTTTGGTACATTTTGATTGATTTCAAAAAGGGTTGAAATTGGCATGTTTTGGTTGATTTTGAAAAGAGTTGAAAATTGCTTGTTTTGAAAATGGCACCTTGTGGTTTTGTACGAAAACATGGTTTTTGGGCACATTTTGATGGGACATAACTTGGACTACGGATCTCTGTTTTGTGCCAAATCTGTTTAGAAATGAAATTGGATCCGGGATGTCCATGCCATTCGAAGAACGGGTGAAAAATGATTTAAAATGAGAAAGTTATGTCCGTCGGAAGATTGGGGGTTGAATCTGTAAATTCTGCAGCTTTTAACTTAGAAAATTTTTAGCAAAATAACCCTCTACGCGTTGGCGCACTTGGCGCGTACGCGTCATTCTTCAAGAAGGCACCATCCACGCGTGCGCGTGGTGTGCACGTGCGCGTCGATGCGCTGCACCTAATGCCCAGCTATTTTCCAGAGAGTTGTGCCAGAGTTGTGCCAGTTTTGTGCCAGGGCGCAAGAGCACCCACGCGTACGCGTGGCTGACGCTTGCGCGCCGTTTGGATATTTTTCAACCCGCGCGTTCGCGCGTATGACGTTTGCGCGTCGATGAGTTTTTGGGCATCCGCGCGTGCGCGTGGAGTGCGCGTACGCGTGGCCCTGTTTTCATGCCAAAGATGGTTTTTGAGTTTTTAAAGCCAAATCTCATACTTCTAAGCCTCCAATCTCATCCCTTAGGTATTAAATCATTATGATATGCCTAGCAATGAGGAAGGAACTAGGGGATGTGGTAACTTGCGAGTGAAGTAAGGGAAAAGGTTATGATCAATGATGATCAGATATGATTATATGAGATATGATAAGGGTTGTGGTTCGTCCCACTTGCTCCGGGCCAATGCTTGAGATACTTGGGTAGTAGCAAGGGTTGTGGTTCATCCCACTTGCTCCAGGACAGAGATTGAGACCCTGGGTAGTAGCAAGGGTTGTGGTTCGTCCCACTTGCTCCAGGTCAAAGATTGTGATGCCTGGGTAGTAGCGGCAGTAGTGGTGAATCCACTCGCTCCAGGTTGAGCTTGTAAACACCCGCCTGGGTAGTAGCCGCAGTAGTGGTTATTCCACTGGCTCTGGGTTGAGCGGGTAGTAGCAAGGGGGTTGTAGCTCAAATCTACTTGCTCCGCAATGGGTGTTTCTGTCCAATGGTTAGCTACCAGGACATGTCGGGTTGGCTATATAACCGACAGATGATATCATCAGCCATAGGGCAGGCATTCATCATTTGCATATGTTTGAATTGTTTGGGTTTGCCATTTGTTTTGGATTTCTACATCATATATGCCATGTTACCTGACTATATGCTACTTGTTCTACTTGTACCATATTTGTGTATTACTTGCCTGTATTGCTTGTGTTTGTACAACTGAGAGGCCCCTCATGCCGGTGTCGGTGGATGTGAGGGCTGTTCTTGATGGGATGAATTGATGATGCGATTGCATGATGATGATGAATATTGAATGAGATAACTGGAGCTTCCTGGGTAGACGCAGTGATGTGGTTTCACTAGCTCCAGGCGAGTGTATGATGTATTGATATAGAATTGCTGAGGCAGAACAACTGGTGATGGTTTTGCTTATAATTCTGAGTCTGATTCGTGGAAGAGTCAGCGAGTTGGGAAACATGTGAAACATGAATTGAATTTAGCACTCCCTTATGACAGTTGCCTATTCATGGATTAGCGAGAACCTAGGATGAATAATTGGTGAAGAAGTTTAGGATGTTTAGTGAGTTTTTATTGCAGTAAATTAAATTTATTTGGCACTTTTACCGTACTGGGAACCCATGGGCCCGGGGTTCTCACTCTGTATATATCTCTTGTTTTTCAGATACAGGTCCAGGTGCTCAGAAGTGAGTTGTGGTTCGTCTGAGAGACGGCGAAGATATTTATTTTCTCTACTTTGTGTTTTGCTTAGAATCTCTCCACCTTTAATTGGAAAAGATGAGAATGAATTGGATTTTCATAATTTGTTCTAGTTTATCACCAAACAGACAGTATTTTTTTTTATTTATACAATATATATATATATATATATATATATATATATATATATAAAAACACCTATCAAATGGCTTTTCATCAAGCTCGCTTGTTTGGTATGTCATTTCATGTCCACAATTACTCAGAGCCATTTCTAAAGTTAGCCAATTTTATCTTTTTCTTTTTTACTAAAGGGTTGTATTCGGCATTTGATGGGACTACAAGACAAAAATTTTATTGACAAAAATTTTTCTTTCAAGTTGTCAATAAAATTTTTGTCTTGTAGTCCCCATCAAATACCGAATACAACCCCCTTTAGTAAGAAAGAAAAAGACAAGACTGGCTAACTTTAGAAATGGCTCTGAGTAATTGTGGACATGAAAAGACATACCAAACTCACCCAAACAAGTGAGTTTGATAAAAAGCCATTTGATAGGTGTTTTTTTTTATATATATATTTTGGATAATTAAAGAAAAATACTGTACAAAAAATTTTAGTAGTTAACATTATTTTTATCTTATTTTTAAATTAATTTTAGCTAATTCTTTTATAATAAAAATGTTAGTAACTATCATGCTTCATAAGATATTAATGGGTCATTTTTTTTAGTGAATGGATTAGGTGTAAAAATATTTTTTTAGGATGAAAACTTTTTAAAGTAAAAAAATTGGTAAAGTGACTAACTAAAGAATTAATCACTCTTAAATTAAAATAGTAAGATATATTTTATAAAAATTATAAATTTAATAGTGATTAACTTTTTACTTTATTAATTTCATCACTTTAGAAAAAAATAAATTCTTTTTTATTATATATCATATTGTTTAAGAAATCTCATAAAAAAAATACCTCTTATTCGTTGGAATACTTTTATTCGCCAATACATATTAAAGAGGTAAAAAATAAAAACATATACAGTAGTTTGAATATTAATTTTTAATGCTTCAAGTCAACTATTAATTTATAATTTGATAAATATATCAATTAATTTATTTTAAAAGATGAACAGATTAAAATGATTGGTAAGCATATATATATATATATATATATATATATATATATATATATAACATTTTTTTGAAAAAAGATCTTTTATTAAATAATATTTCTAAAATAATAATTATTTTATCGTAAAATTAATGCTTGTTCAAAAGGAACTTATTCATGGCATATGTTAGTCTATCATAATCTTTAGCTCTTTCTAATATATGCTGGTTGAAGCTGCACATTGTTATAGGATTAGACTGTATTTTTATCTCTTTATGGGTGAAAGAAAGAATTAGTTGCAGTTTTATCATGCTTTCCAGACAAAATATTTCACATATAAAATTTTTACTTTCATCTTATTCTTCTATATATTTTATTATAAAAAATATTCTAATAAAATACGATGGTATACGTGAACAG
>NC_029793.2:20547329-20547809 GCF_000816755.2 Arachis ipaensis
ACAGCTTTCTATAGGTAATTATTAGAAGATAATAATAGAACCTGTGAATAGCAGATACCCTCTCACAACCTGCTGTAAGATATATTAATCATAAGTTGATTGATAGTATCTAACATCAACTGTTGTAAAGATTGCCTGATGCTCAAGCCCACTGTACTCCTGTGTTGTCGCGGATCGTGATGAGATTTTCTTGATCATACCGAATTTTGTAGCCAGGAAGTAGTCAATTCCCTAACAATATATTACACAACAAGATCTATATATAGCAAGATACTGAACCTGCTGAAAATCAAAAATCAAATATCAAACAAGTGAAAAATCCATCCTTGGCAACTGCCTAAATCAAATAAGTCCACCCATGCTTATATCATAGAAGCTTATATATCATTCTATTACATAACAATCATCTTGACTAATTAAAAACTGTAAATACATTAATCAAAATTGAAAATAAAAAAAATTATAGATTTAAGTAACATT
>NC_029793.2:20547901-20548880 GCF_000816755.2 Arachis ipaensis
AACACAGACGTAATTTAGGATTGAGATAAAGAACAAGCAGCAATAAAAATTAGTTATTTATAATTTAGTGACACATATGCGTAAAAATAATGAGCGACAGAAAATTAAAAATTAAGATAAAGTATATCGCTAATAAGAACAACATACAGAACATAGTCCTTTGTAAATTAGAATATTCATTTAAGGTGGCTACATCTGAACTTCTGACCAATGTATATTGATAAGGAATGAACTCAAATAAAAATTACTCCATTCTCTTTTATGGTATCGATAACAATACCCAGTTTATTACTTTATTCCATGATTTCCTGTTAGGTTTCTTTGCAGCTTCACTTTGAGATCTTCGGGTCCAAGCAGCTCGAATGAAAGAGCACCCCTACAAAACACAGATGTTGATACAAAGAGTTGATTGAGCATGGAGAAGGCGAAAGAATTAAAATTGCTTCCAATATCTAATCATTGCAATCGTCAGAATTCAAGTCAATTTCTATGAATAATTAACAACTAACAAGTAGAAATAACAATAATCATATATAGCAACATATAGAACTTGTGAAAAAATCAAATAAGGTTCATCACTGAAAGTTCAAAAATAATTCTCCAAGTGCATAGATCTTAAGCTGAAAGCATTAACTTTATCAGATGAGGTATAAATAAATAAATAAATTATTAGTAGCAAAATAAAGGACTTTCGCTCACATCAATCAATCATCCATCCGCGAACCAAAAATAAATAAATAAATAAAAGAAAATATATGAAACTGTAAATAGGAATGTACAACCAAAAAAAATTAATTTCAGTTAACCAGAAATTTGGTTTAAGTTAGTAAACCAAACTAGTTTTAAATGAAAAAAATCGGATTAACGGGTTACGGAAGTAGTTAGGCGGTTTTAAAAATAAAATTCCATTTTAAAAAGGTAATCAATTTTTTCATTTAAAAATCAGTTTTTTCTTTTTTTTTTTATTTAAAGTAGGAAT
>NC_029793.2:20549201-20559369 GCF_000816755.2 Arachis ipaensis
GAGAATAATATATCAAAAAATGTTATTTTTTATCTTTTTTTATTATCTTATAAAACTTGAGACTGAAGGTGGCGATGCTTTTATAATTAATGGCTTTTCAAATTGAAATAAAAAGGAGAAATTATAAACTTATGTTGGAATTTATAATAGTGCTCATAATCAAACATGGAGAAAATATAAAGCACTTATGAAGCCAAAACAACACATTAGTGCTGCTATTGAAAAACAATATGAGCAAGCTAAAAAGAGTTAACAAATTCATTTGACAACCACAATTAATTGTATTAGATTTTTTTTGGGACAAGGATTGTTCTTTCAGAGTAATGATGAGACAGATGATTCTGTTAATTAAGAAAATTTTTTGAAATTTCTAAACTTTCTGATGTAACATAATGAAAAGATTGATCGTGCTTTCAAAAATGCTCATAGGAATCTTAAACTAAGAGCACTCTCAATTAAAAAAGACATTGTAAGAGATGCTACAAGTGAAATGATAAAAGTTATTGTTGATGATCTTGGGATGAGTTGTTTGCTGTTTTGGTTGATGAAGCCCGCGGCATTTCTATTAAGGAGCAAATGTCAGTTTGTTTAAAGTATGTGAATAAAGAAGGGCAAGTTAGGGAGCATTTTTTTGGTCTTGTTCATGTTTCTAATACCAATGCTTTATCTCTAAAATTAACATTGGAGTCATTATTAGAAACATATAATTTAAGTTTATCAAGAATACGTAGCAAAGAATATGATGGTGCAAGTAATATGCAAGGAGAATTTAATAGTTTGAAAATTTTGACATTCAAAAAAAATGTTTATGCTTTCTATGTACATTGTTTTGCCCACCAACTTCAGTTAGCTCTTGTAACGGTTGCAAAAAAAAAAAGTTAAAATTACTTTACTTTTTAATTTATTAACCAATTTGTGCAATTTTGTTGGAGTTTCGTGTAAACGAAGAGATATGCTTCGTGATGATAACTAAGACAATTGAAGCATTACAAAGTGGAGAAATTTCTAGTGAACGTGATTTGAATCAAGAAATAGCTTTAAAAAGAGTTGGAGACACTAGATAGGGTTCATACTATGAAACTATACTTAGATTAACTTCTTTGTTTTCTTCCGTGGTCAATATTCTTGCATATGTTAAGGAAGATGGAAATAATTCAGAACAAAGAGTTGAAGCATGTCCTTTATTGAATGTCATTCAATCCTTTAAATTCATTTTCAACTTACACTTGATGAAAAATATCTTGGGAGTTACTAATGAATTATCTCAAGCGTTACAAAGGAATGATCAAGACATTGTAAAGTCTATGGCATTGGTTAAATTGTCTAAGCAATGGTTGCGAACTATAAGAGATAATAGTTAGTCTCTTTTATTGACAAAGTCTCATTATTTTGTAACAAACATAATATCACTATTCCAAAAATGGATGATATATTTGTGTTACAAGGAAGATCAAGACGCAAATTTCAAAAGATCTCAAATCTGCATTATTTTCAAGTTGAGATATTCTATCAAGTAGTTGATAGAAAACTTCAAGAACTATCAATAATCGTTTTACAGAGGTGAATACTGAATGGCTTTTTTATATAGCTTGTTTAAATCCACAACACTCATTTCTTGCGTTTGATAAGGAGAAGTTGATCCAGTTAGCTCAATTCTATCCATTAGAATTTTTTGCTACTCAACTTTGGCACTTGATGATCAATTCTCAAACTTAAATGGGATTGGTACTCTTTCTCAGAAATTAGTTGAGACTTGAAAAAATATTGTTTATCCATTAGTGTTTCTTCTTTTGAAGTGAGCTTTAGTTTTGCCCATAGCAACTGTATCAGTTGAAGAAAATTTTTCTACTATGAACGTCATAAAGATTCGACTTCGTAACCATATAGGAGATGAATTTTTAAATGATTATTTAGTGACATATATAGAAAGAGACATCAGTTAAATGATTGTTTACTACCACACAGAGCTTTACGCATAGGATGTAAATCAAAGGTGGCGAGGTACTACGACCTCTAAAAATGAAAATACTTATATAATATAGTTGGAAGAAGTTGTAACTAGGAGCCTTGAAAAAGGGAGATAAACAAAAGCGTAATAGAAATCACGTCGCACTCAAATGGTTAAGCTTAAACAGATATGCAAGATTGAAAGGAAGGATAAACTATATATCGAACGGAATTTCAAAAGATACAATTATCAAGCTCATGACTCGACCTGCAAAGCTAAGGTTGGCCAGAGTTTATATACATACATATATAACCCGAAAACAGCCCAAGAGACATGATACATACACTTGTTTCTCCAAGTCAACATCTAGGAGGGACAAAACATAAAATATAAATAGAGGAGAATCTATCTACATATATACAAAGCATAAAACAAAATACAGTAATCCCAAAATAACTAACTTCGCTTGTAGAGAAAACTCCAGGCGCTCATCGAGGTGCCTCTCGACCTGTATCTGAAAACAATATATGTATGGAATGAGAACCGGGAGTTCTCAGTATGGTAAATGTGCCAGCGTACATAATGTATAAGGATTCGAGAAAGCCAGAGGTAATCTTAGAACTCCGACACTCGGATTTAAAACTTAGAGTTATAAATTAAACCAAAAATCAGGTAAACTATCTAAGGTACTCAGGTTCTAATCCAAATATAACCTCATACTTCAATCTCACTCTCCTCCAATCCTCCGAATCACCGGTGGAATAACCCTCGTCACACCTTATCTATAGGAGGGATCTCTCAGTTGCAGAGACAGACAATACAGACAAGAAAAACACAGATAAGATGTAATTACAGCAAATAGCTCAAATAACAATTAATAATAGTTAATCAATTAGGCAAACCAAAATAATGCACACTCAAACAAATCATACAAATGCACATGATGCATGCTTGTCCTACTGGTCGTGAGCTCACACGTCAGTTAAACTACCAGAATCCGACAGATCCGGTAGCTAACACTGATATTGTCTCTAGGTTGCGTATTGCTAGGAGGAACACAAATGAAGGAGAGTGTCTTTCCACATTCTCCAAGAGAAATTGCGAAGGAGAGTACCTTTCCACATCGAGGAGTGTTCTTTTCCATCTTGCAACGAGAGAAAAACGTCGGAGAATGACGGAGGAAAAATGTCGGTAAAGATTTTCACAAAATTATCGCGTTGCAAGTATAGTCTAAACCGACAATTAAACCTCAATCAATATTTAAATTGTTTGTCACTTAAGCAAACCCAATAAAATTAACCGAAGTATTTAAACCTCGGGTCGTCTCTCAAAGAATTGCAGGGAAGTGTACTTATAACTGGTTATGGAAAAGTATTTTTGCGGTTTTTGTGATAAGAGACAAGTAATGTAAATAACACGAAAATAGAATAACAACTAAGAAAAAATCCTAGCAAAGATTAAGAATTGGAATTCCTATCTTCATTATCATCATCAATGGTGACGGTAACTGCCTTTTGCTTTCACTTAGTCAACCTCTAACAATGAAGGAAAGTCAAATGAACAACATCAACTTAAGTTCACAAGTCCTAATCAAAGACTAGATTTAGTGAAGCCTAAGCCAACCAGCAAGTCTCAATTATAAGGTCCCACATCGGTTGGGGAGGGGAACGAAGCATGCCTTATAAGGATGTGGATACCTTTCCCTAACATGACGCGTGTTGACGAGTGAGTGTGGGGAGCTTCGGCTATCATCCCTATCGTCAAATGCAAAACCGTGAGGCCTTGTGTGCCAAAGCAGACAATATCGTGCTAGCGGGTGGTCTGGACTGTTACAGATGGTAAAGTCCCACATCGATTGGGAAGGGGAATGAAGCATGCCTTATAAGGGTGTGGATACCTCTCCCTAGCATGACGCATTTTGACGAGTGAGTGTGGGGGCTTCAGCTATCATCCCTATCGTCAAAGGAAAAACCGTGAGGCCTTGTGTGCCAAAGTAGACAATATCGTGCTAGCGGGTGGTCTGGGCTGTTACAGATGGTATCAGAGCTGGAGCCCGGATCGATGTGCCACCGAGGGCGCTGGGCTCCCTTAGGGGGATGAATTGTAAGGTCCCACATCGGTTGGGGAGGGAAACGAAGCATGCCTTATAAGGGTATAGATACCTCTCCCTAACATGACGCGTTTTGACAAGTGAGTGTGGGGGGTTTCGGCTATCATCCCTATCGTCAAAGGCAAAACCGTGAGGCCTTGTGTGCCATAGCGGACAATATCGTGCTAGCAGGTGGTCTGGGCTGTTACAGATGGTATCAGAGTTGGAGCCCGGATCGATGTGCCAGCGAGGGCGCTGGGCTCCCTTAGGGGGTGGATTGTAAGGTCCCACATTGGTTGGGGAGGGAAACGAAGAATGCCTTATAAGGGTGTGGATACCTCTACCTAGCATGACGCGTTTTGACGAGTGAGTGTGGGGGGCTTCGGCTATCATCCCTATCGCTAAAGGTAAAACCGTGAGGCCTTGTGTGCCAAAGCAGACAATATCGTGCTAACGGGTGGTCTGGGCTGTTACACGGCTCGCGGTGTTTAAGCCGGCTGGCCATATTTAAACCATACATGAAACTAGACAGTAAAAACAGATTATACAAGTTTTGTTCTCTCAAATTCAAGTCTCTAGGCAAAGAAAAATACAAAAGATGAGAGACATTTACAAAAGAGATCAAAAGACTTCAAAACAGATAGATATCTTCCGCTCCTGTCACCATCAAAGCAATTCACCGAGGTGGGTTACGACCTGCATCTGAAAAACACAACAAAAATATGGTATGAGAACCGGAGGTTCTCAGTATAGTAACAGTGCCCAGTGATGTAAGATATAAGACCCCGAGACGCCGAAGAAAATCCTAAGCTCCATATCCATCATAATATTTCATCTTAAAGCATACTAAAACCATAAAGCATATATACATAAGTCTTATCATGACTTGAAACCTTAATAGCATATAAAGAGAAATCTAACTTAGCGGATTACTAACTAAACTATTCACCGCTGTCCCACAGTCTTCGCCATCCAACCCTCCGTGCGATCCCATCGCCATTGCCTACCTAACCTCCTCAAAGTCCATACAAACACAGATAATACAAGCAAGTAAAACATAGGTAATATTCAAATATATAACAAGTAATTCAAGAAGTAAGTAAGCATATTATACATTTAGGCAAACACAAGTAATCAAAGCAAACAAGTACATAAGAGATGCATATGATGAATGTCTATCCTACTGGCTCGTGATATCACTTGTCGGTTCGTAAATGCCAACCCGACACATCCTCCCGGATGTAGCCTTTTCTGCCACGCCAAGGATATAGTGCCCTACACACTCATTTAGTAGGGAGTCTACTACGCTAGGGATATAGGCCCCGCACACTTCCTGCAGTAGAGAAGGGACCAACCACAACGAAGTCATGCAGCAGAACAATTTGCTATCCCGAGGATATAGGCCCCACACACTCTCAACATTCAACAAGTCATGCGACAGAAACGTCTGCCACGCCGGAGATATAGGCTCCGCACACTCTCAACAACAATCCAGATCATCATTTCTTTTCGTGTCCGTGACTCATCACAACCATTATCAATTCATGATTTTCATTCCTCGTTCTCATTCCACCAAGTCCATCCTCAGTACACCCAAAACCTAAGCCTCCATTTTCTAACTTTTTATCAATTACCAAGTTAAAATCGCGTAGGACCTTCTCTACGTTTTGATATCCAAAAATGAACCAAAAGTCTTAAATATGTGTCATAGAAGTTTACAAGCCTAATTCTCCATCTCTAGACTCAAAACGGAAGTATCCTATAGATTTGAACCCAGTTGAAATAGTTTAGTTGAATAAAATAAAAAGGAAAACCATTTCTCTTGTAAAAACTGATTTTAAGTTTGAAATCTCTGCACCAAGACAGCAAGCTACCCTATTCTTAGAAAATCCACCAAAAATCATATTTTCATTTGATGAATCTGAAATTTTCCAAAAATAAACTAGACTCATAGAGCTTTAAATCATTCAAAGTCTCAGAAAATCATTTTTCTGGAGAGAGTTATACTGATTACAAGTTTACTTTCAAAAACTAGTTTTGCTGTCAAAATAGCTAAGAGCTCTATTTTTAAAACGAGTACAACTCCTTCTACAAAATTTATAACTCCTTCTAAAAAGTTTATAATAATCCAAAATTTTGACACAAATAAGAAAATAGTCCAAGTCTCAATGTCCTTTTGGTTCCACTCAAAATTACGGTCAGGATTGGGAGATATAGGCTTGGAAAGTTGCTGGTTTGATTATGTAGCAGCAGAAAATCAGTTTTAAAGTAGCAAACTTCAAAAATTTATATCTCCTAATCCAACCGTTAAACTTTAACCAACTTTTCTAGGATTTTTCTGCACATCACAAATATTTGAGAAAAATTAATCCCATTCAATTGTGATGGTTAGATCGTTCCCAAAAAGCGTCTGAAGCTGCTGCCAGAAAATAGATTATGCAGAATTTTGCCAAACCTCAACTTTCAAAATATTTCAACCAAAATTAGACCAAAACCATACTAACTCCAATTTACCTCATAACTCACCCTTTGTGTCATAACCTACCATTCATACTAAATTTTTTCATTCACCCTTCAATATCCTCAACCTCAAATATCAAATATATAACACTATAATTATTCTTCCACCAACCACATTTATCAATTTCCATTATCAAATACATAACAATACATTCATTTTTCAAATCAACACATTAATCAAATTCCATTCCACCATTTCCAACAATCATCATAATCAATTTCAATTTCAATGCTTAATACCATACTATCAACATCAACATTTCAATTCATCAACAACCCAAATCATCAAATCATCATACATCATCATACAACAATTCCAACAACCAATTTAATTCAATCCTATCCTATGGGTCACTAGCCTAAGTGTCCAGAAATATTATATATTACATAGAGAAAACCAAAATCATACCTTGGCCGATTTCATATATAAACCAAAACTCAAAATTGAGCACCAAATGAGCTTCCAACCATAAGCAAGCCACCAATGTAACTCCAACAAGCACCAACAAGCTCCAAACTCACAATAATCAAACTATATATGCATAAACCATCACAAATCAACCTAGGGTTCTATTTAAATATAATATCACAAGGGTTTAATGTCTCTTACCTTTTTCAACAGATTTAATAGCCAAAATCTAATGCTAAGCAATGATTAGAGCAAACCTAAACATCCAAAATCACAAAAACTCGTTTAACCCAAAGCCCTAAAAATCCGAAATTTTGGAGAGAAGAACTGAGAGGATTTCGAACTTTCCATACCAGTTTCTTATATGGATTTTGTAAAGCTCTTCACAAGGAACGCGTAGCCGCTAACAGCACGTAAATCGGAGCACCGTAGCTCGAGATATCGCAAATTGAAGTGAGGAGTGAATAGTGTCAATGGGGGTTTTCTTCTTCTTCCCCCCTCTCTTCTCAATTATGTTGTGTGTGTGTGTTTAATGATAAATGGGTTCATTAATGAGCCCTTATATATGTTGGACTTGGGCCCAACTTGGGCTCGGTCCAACACGTTAGCATTTTTAGCCCGTTTGGTCCAACTTCGGGCCAAACCTTTAAGTTAACGCCCAGTTTTCCATTTCTAATATTTTTCTAAGGTTTTCAACTGTTTTCATTTTTCCTCGCACAGTACCGGGCAGACTTGAACCAGTTCAATCGGTTTAAATGTCGGTTTACGATTTTTCACTGTTTTTCGCAGAAAACACATTTTCTGACTCGGAAGGACCTACTGAACCCAAAAATCATATTTAAATCCCCAAATTCTCATCCTAACTTTTTGGGATCTAATTTGGGCATTTAAATGATTTTATTCATGAAAACTCCAATTCTTACATTCTCCCCTCCTTAAAAGATTTTCGCCCTCGAAAATCCGAATCACGCGATGTGATATATAGAAGCATACTACTTTCAACGTTACCAACCCAACAAGTTGCCAAAGCATCTCGTTCACCATCATCCCACCGTGTCGATGTTCTCTCTCGCCTTCTGCTGCGTCACTCTGATTATCGTCACTAGGAATCCAAAAATTCTTTCTTTTAAACCAATTACCGATTTTGTGATACTTTTCAAAACCTTTAAAACAAGTTCCATATAAATGAGCTCATTGTCAAAACTTTTTCAAAGGAGTCAAAAATCATTTGTTTGTAAATCAATCATTTTAAAGCATGATTTTCCTAAATTCATTGAAACTCTTAAATCAAAACCCTTTCCATTTGAATCCCTTTTGATAAGTGAAATTACAAACCCAAAATCACAAGTTAACAAAATCATAGAACTCACTTTCCCTTTTAAACCATATCATTTGATCAAAATTTCCAACCCTTGTTTCAAAACCAAATCATTTAAACCAAAGCTCCAAATCAGATTTGAAAATCATTATTCTAAACCTTAAAACCGCAAAAATCATAGTTAAAAACCACAAAGGCGTTAGTCGGTACTTTTGTTGTCACTAGTGTTGAGCCACACCCATCACCCATACAGGAAACCATCAAGACTTCTAGTCATGCCTGGTGGTGCACGAAATCGTGATTGTTCATCCCTTGGTAACGGCGCTAAAAACTTAATACGCACGTTCATAATCTTAGTTCTTCTTCACAACTTCGCACAACTAACCAGCAAGTGCACTGGGTCGTCCAAGTAATAAACCTTACGTGAGTAAAGGTCGATCCCACGGAGATTGTCGGTATGAAGCAAGCTATGATCACCTTGTAAATCTCAGTCAGGCAGATTCAAATGGATATAGAATTTTGATAATTAAAATATAAATAAAATATAAAATAGGATAGAAATACTTATGTAATTCATTGGTGAGAATTTCAGATAAGTGTATGGAGATTCTTTGTTCCTTCTAAATCTCTGCTTTCCTATTGCCTTCATTCAATCCTTCTTACTCCTTTCCATGGCAAGCTGTATGTTGGGCATCACCATTGTCAATGGCTACTTCCCGTCCTCTCAGTGAAAATGGTCCAAATGCGCTGTCACCGCACGGCTAATCATCTGTTGGTTCTCGATCATGCTGGAATAGGATTCAGTAATCCTTTTGCGTCTGTCACTATGCCCAGCACTCACGAGTTTGAAGCTCGTCACAGCCATCCCTTCCCAGATCCTACTCGGAATACCACAGACAAGGTTTAGACTTTCCAGATCTTAAGAATGGCCGCCAATAATTCTAGCCTATACCACAAAGACTCTGATCGTAAATCAGGAGGCTAAGAGATACACATTCAAGCTTGTTTACATGTAGAATGGAAGTGGTTGTCAGGCACGCGTTCATGGGTGAGAATGGTGATGAGCGTCACATAATCATCACATTCATCATGTTCTTGTGTGTGAATGAATATCTTAGAGAAGAAATAGGCTTGAGTTGAATAGAAAAACAATAGTACTTTGCATAATTCATGAGGAACAGCAGAGCTCCACACCTTAATCTATGGTGTGTAGAAACTCTACCGTTGAAAATACATAAGTGATAATGGTCCAGGCATGGCCGAATGGCCAGCCCCCTAAACGTGATCCAAAGATCAAAAGATAATCCAAAGATGTTCAAAAGATGATGTAAATACAATAGTAAAAAGTTCTATTTATACTAAACTAGTTACTAGGGTTTACAGAAATGAGTAAATGATGCAGAAATCCACTTCCGGGTCCACTTGGTGTGTGCTTGGGCTGAGCATTGAAGCTTTCACGTGTAGAGGTCTTCCTTGGAGTTGAACACCAGTTTGTAACTTGTTTCTGGCGTTTAACTCTGCTTTGCAACTTGTTTCTGGCGTTTAACTCCAGAATAAGGCAGAAAGCTGGCGTTAAACGCCAGTTTGCGTCATCTAAACTTGGGCAAAGTATGAACTATTATATATTGCTGGAAAGCCCTGGATGTCTACTTTCCAACGCAATTGAGACCACGCCATTTGGATTTCTTTAGCTCCAGAAAATCCACTTTGAGTGCAGAGAGGTCAGAATCCAACAGCATCTGCAGTCCTTCTTCAGCCTCTGAATCAGATTTTTGCTCAAGTCCCTCAATTTCAGCCAGAAAATACCTGAAATCACAAAAAAATACACAAACTCATAGTAAAGTCTAGAAATTTGATTTTTATTTAAAAACTAATAAAAATATA
>NC_029793.2:20559382-20636023 GCF_000816755.2 Arachis ipaensis
CGTGGCCCTAAGCACTTTGTTTTCCAGTATTACCACCGGATACATAAATGCCACAGACACATAACTGGGTGAACCTTTTTAGATTGTGACTCAGCTTTGCTAAAGTCCCCAATTAGAGGTGTCCAAGGTTCTTAAGCACACTCTTTTTTTATTTGCTTTGGACCTTGACTTTAACCACTCAGTCTCAATCTTTTGGCTTGACACCTTCACGTCACAAGCACATGGTTAGGGACAGCTTGGTTTAGCTGCTTAGGCCAGAATTTTATTCCTTTGGGCCCTCCTATCCACTGATGCTCAAAGCCTTGGATCCTTTTTACCCTTGTCTTTTGGTTTTAAGGGCTATTGGCTTTTTTCTCTTGCCTTTTGGTTTAAAGAGCTTTTGGCTTTTTCTGCTTGCTTTTTCTTTCTCTTTCTCTTTTTTTCGCCAATTTTCTTTTCTTTTTTTTTCGCAAGCCTTGTTCTTCACTGCTTTTTCTTGCTTCAAGAATCAATTTTATAATTTTTCAGATTATCAATAACATTTCTCCTTTTCATCATTCTTTCAAGAGCCAACATATTTAACATTCATAAACAACAATATCAAAAGACATATGCACTGTTCAAGCATTCATTCAGAAAAGAAAAAGTATTGTCACCACATCAATATAATTAAACTAATTTCAAGGATGAATTCAAAATCATGTACTTCTTGTTCTTTTGTGATTAAAACATTTTTCATTTAAGAAAGGTGATGGATTCATAGGACATTCATAGCTTTAAGACATAGACACGTAAATACTAATGATCATGTAATAAGACACAAACATAAATAAGGCACAAGAAACGAAAAACAGAAGAATAAGAACAAGGAGATTAAGGAACGGGTCCACCTTAGTGAGGGTGGCGTCTTCCTCTTCTTAAAGAACTAATGGTGCTCTTGAGCTCCTTTATGTCTCTTCCTTGTCTTTGTTGCTCCAGGCTAACCTTGCCAAAGTGGATGACTTGTCAGCCACCTTGTAGAGTTCTTGAGGTATAATCTCATGAACTTCCACTTCCTCCCCAATCATGATACTATGGATCATGATGGTCCGGTCTACAGTAACTTCAGACCGGTTGCTAGTAGGAATAATTGTGTGTTGAATGAACTCCAACCATCCTCTAGCTACAGGCTTAAGGTCCGGTCTTCTTAATTGAACCGGCTTGCCTCTTGAGTCAACTTTCCATTGAGCTCCTTCAACACATATGTCCATGAGGACTTGGTCCAACCTTTGATCAAATTTGACCCTTCTAGTGTAGGGGCGTGCGTTTTTTTGCATCATTGGCAAGTTAAACTCCAGCCTTACATTTTTCGGACTGAAATCTAAGTATTTCTCCTGAACTATTGTGAGCCAATTCTTTGGATTTGGGTTCATACTTTGATCATGGTTCCTAGTGATCCATGCATTTTCATGGAACTCTTGAACCATTAAGATCCCGATTTGTTGAATAGGATTAGAGAGAACTTCCCATCCTCTTCTTCTAATCTCTTGTCGGATCTCCGGATATTCGCTCTTTTTGAGCTTAAAAGGGACCTCAGGGATCACCTTTTTCTTGGCCACAACTTCATAGAAGTGGTCTTGATGGACCTTTGAGATGAATCTCTCCATCTCCCATGACTCAGAGGTGGAAGCAATTGCCTTCCCTTTCCTCTTTCTTGAGGTTTCTCTGGCCTTAGGTGCCATTGATGGTTATGGAAAAACAAAAAGTAATACTTTTACCACACCAAACTAAAAGGTTTGCTCGTCCTCGAGAAAAAGAAGAAAGAAAGTAATAGAAGAAGAAGAAAATGGAGGAGATAGAGGGAGAAAGTGTATTCGACCAAGGGGGAGAAGTGGTGGTTGTAATGTGTGAAAATGGAGTAGTGTTGAGGGGTTTATATAGGGGTGGGGTGGAGGGTAGGTTTCGGCCATTAGGGTTGGGTTTTGGAGGGAAAAGAATTTGAATTTTGGAGGTAGGTGGGGTTTATGGGGAAGAGTGGATGGATGTGAGTGGTTAAGGGTATTTAGGGAAGAGGTATGGAGGTGATTGGTGAAGGGTATTTGGGGAAGAGAGTTATGAAAAGATGTGAAGAGGAGAGAAGAAGAGGTGGGGTAGGTGGGGATCTTGTGGGGTCCACAGATCCAGAGGGGTCAAGGACTTAACATCCCTACTCCAATTAGGCGTGCAAAACGCCCTTAGAATGCATGTCTGGCGTTAAACGCCAGTCTGGTGCTTGTTTCTGGCGTTTAACGCCAGCTTGATGCTTCTTTCTGGCGTTAAACATCAGTTTGATGCTTCTTACTGGCGTTTAAACGCCAGTAAGTTCTTCCTCCAGGGTGAGCTATTTTTAATGCTATTTTTCATTCTGTTTTTGATTTTTCAGTTGTTTTTGTGACTTCACATGATCATCAACCTAAAGAAAACATAAAATAGCAATGGAAAATAAATAATATAATTAAATAACATTGGGTTGCCTCCCAACAAGCGCTTCTTTAATGTCAATAGCTTGACAGTGAGCTCTCATGGAGCCTTACAGATGTTCAGAGCATTGTTGGGACCTCCCAACACCAAACTTAGAGTTTGAATGTGGGGGTTCAACACCAAACTTAGAGTTTGGTTGTGGCCTCCCAACACTAAACTTAGAGTTTGACTGTGGGGGCTTTGGTTGACTCTGTAGTGAGAGAAGCTTTTCATGCTTCCTCTCCATGGTTACAGAAGGAGATCCTTGAGTTTTAAACATAAGGTTTTCCTCATTTAGTTGAAGGACCAACTCTCCTCTGTCCACATCAATCACAGCTTTTGCTGTGGCTAGGAAGGATCTTCCAAGGATGATGGATTCATCCTCATCTTTCCCATTGTCTAGGATTATGAAATCAGCAGGGATGTAAAGGCCTTCAACCTTTACTAACAAGTCCTCTACTAATCCATAAGCCTGTTTCATTGATTTGTCTGTCATCTCTAGTGAGATTCTTGCAGCTTGTACCTCAAAGATTCCCAGTTTCTCCATTACAGAGAGTGGCATGAGGTTTATCCCTGACCCAAGGTCACACAGAGCCTTCTCAAAGGTCATGGTGCCTATGGTACAAGGTATGAAGAACTTTCCGGGATCCGGTTTCTTCTGAGTCAATGTCTGCTTTATCAATGCACTAAGTTCATTGGAGAACAAGGGGGGTTCTTCCTCCCAAGTATCATTACCAAATAAACTGGCATTCAACTTCATGATGGCTCCTAGATATTTAGCAACCTGCTCTTCACTGATGTCTTCATCCTCTTCAGAGGAAGAATAAACATAAGAGCTCATGAATGGTAAAAGGAGGTTCAATGGAATCTCTATGATCTCTAGATGAGCCTCGAATTCCTTTGGTTCCTCAAAGAGAAACTCCTTATTGGTCAGTGAATGTCCCAGGAGGTCTTCCTCACTAGGATTCATGTCCTTCTCCTCCTCTTTGGGTTCGGCCACAGCAAGTAAGGTTATGGCCTTGCACTCTCTTTTTGGATTCTCTTCTGTATTGCTTGGGAGAGTACTAGGAGGAGTTTCAGTGACTCTTTTACTCAGCTAGCCCACTTGTGCCTCCAAATTTCTAATGGAGGACCTTATTTCATTCATGAAACTTAGAGTGGCCTTAGATAGATCAGAGACTATATTTGCTAAGCTAGATGGATTCTGCTCAGAATTCTCTATCTGTTGCTGAGTGGATGATGGAAAAGGCTTGCTATTGCTAAACCTGTTTCTTCCATCATTATTAAAGCCTTGTTGGGGCTTTTGTTGATCCTTCCATGAGAAATTTGGATGATTTCTCCATGAGGGATTATAGGTGTTTCTATAGGGTTCACCCATGTAATTCACCTCTACTATTGCAGGGTTCTCAGGATCATAAGCTTCTTCTTCAGAAGATGCTTCTTTAGTACTGTTGGATGCAGCTTGCAATCCTTTCAGACTCTGAGAAATCATATCGACTTGCTGAGTCAATATTTTATTCTGAGCCAATATGACATTCAGAGTATCAATTTCAAGAATTCCCTTCCTCTGAGGCATCAGCAGGGATTGAGATGCTTCTTCCATGTAAGTTGGAATTTGGTGCAGTAAAGTCACCAAGCATCTTCCTTGCATCTCCACCATTATTATTATTTTCGGCCATGTCTCATTCTTTTTCAAAAATTTCTGTCAGATTTTCTCCAGAGAGTTGTGCTTTGGCTTCCCTTAGCTTCCTCTTCAGAGTCCTTTAAGGTTCAGGATCAGCTTCAACAAGAATGTTCTTATCCTTGTTCCTGCTCATATGAAAAAGAAGAGAACAGAAAAGAAAATATGGAATCCTCTATGTCACAATATAGAGATTCCTTATATGAGTATAAGAAGAGAAGGATGGAAGAAATAAAAGATAAGAATTTGAACACAAAGGAGAAGAGTTGGTTCGAATTTCTGAGTAGAAGAGAAGTGTTAGTAAATAAATAAATAATTAAAAGAAGATGAGAGAGGGAAGAATTTGAAAATGAAATAAAATAAAATAAAAATATTTTTGTTTTTAATTTAAAGTTAAAGTTAAAATTCGAAAATTAAAAAGACAAATGAAATTTAAAAAAATTTAAAACATTTAGTTAATTAAAAAGGAATTTTGAAAAAAAAAGGTTAGTGATTTTCAAAAATTAGAGAGAGAGAATTAGTTAGGTAGTTTTGAAAAAGATAAGAATCAAACAAAAAGATAAGATTAATTGAAAAAGATTTGAAAATCAATTTTGAAAAGATAAGAGGTTAGAAAAGATTTTGAAATTGATTTTGAAAAAGATGTGATTGAAATTTATTTTGAAAGAGATTTGAAAAAGAAACTTAAAAAGATTTGATTTTGAAAATTAAAGTTGATTACTTGACTAACAAGAAACAAAAAGATATGATTTTAAAATTTAAAGATTGAACCTTTCTTACTAGGCAAGTAACAACTTAAAATTTTTGAATCAATCACATTAATTGTTAGCATTAATTTTAAAAATATGAAATAGAAATAAGAAAAATATTTTGAAAATAAATTTTGAAAATTTCAAAATTATGAAAGAAAAATTGAAAAAGATTTGATTTTTGAAAAAGATTTGAAAAAGATAGGATTTTTAAATTGAAAATTTAACTTTACTCATAAGAAACAACTAAATTTTAAAAATTTTTGAAAAAGTCAACTCAAATTTTCGAATTTTATGAGAAGAAAAAGGAAAAGATATTTTTTTTGATATTTTGAATTTTTAATGATGAAAGAGAAAAACAATGAAAAGACTCAAAACATGAGAATTCAAGATCAAAACACATGATGCATGCAAGAACACTTTGAATGTCAAGATGAACACCAAGAACACTTTGAATGTCAAGATGAACATCAAGAACATGTTTTTGAAAATTTTTAAGAAAAGAAAAACATGCAAGACACCAAACTTAGAAATTTTCAATGTATAGAGACTAACAATTCAAGAATGCATATGAAAAACAAGAAACGACACAAAACATAAAAATGCATGGATCAAACAAAGCAAATCATCAAGAACAACTTGAAGATTATGAAGAACATCATGCATGAGTTTTCGAAAATGTTAATAAAATTAACAAGATGCAATTGATACCAAACTTAAAAATTGACACTAGACTCAAACAAGAAACATCAAATTTTTTGTTTTTATGATTTTAAAATTTTTTTTTTGGGTTTTTCGAAAATTATTTGGAAAAAGGAAAATAAGAATTTCAAAATTTTTAATAAGAATTCCAGGAATCATGCAATGTTAGTCTAAAGCTCCGGTCCAGGAATTAGACATGGCTTACTAGCCAGCCGCTTTCAGTGAAAGCTCCGGTCCAAAACACTAGACATGGCCAATAGCCAGCCAAGTTTTAGCAGATACAAATCAGGCATACAACAGCTGAATTGCTGAAGAAGACAAAGAAGCTCTTCTCTTAAGGATAAGTGAAACCTCGGTCCAAAAGATTAGACATGGCTTAACAGCCAGCCAGGACTCAACATATCTCTTGAAACTCTAGAATTCATTCTTAAAAATTCTGAAGTCATAGAATAATTTATTTATTTATTTTTTTGAAGATTTTTCGAAAATAAAAATAATAAAAATAAAAAGCTTAAAATTAAAATAAAATTACCTAATCTGAGCAACAAGATGAACCGTCAGTTGTCCAAACTCGAACAATCCCCGGCAACGGCGCCAAAAACTTAGTGCACGAAATCGTGATTGTTCATTCCTTGGTAACGGCGCTAAAAACTTAATACGCACGTTCATAATCTTAGTTCTTCTTCACAACTTCACACAACTAACCAGCAAGTGCACTGGGTCGTCCAAGTAATAAACCTTACGTGAGTAAGGATCGATCCCACGGAGATTGTCAGTATGAAGCAAGCTATGGTCACCTTGTAAATCCCAGTCAGGCAGATTCAAATGGATATAGGATTTTGATAATTAAAATATAAATAAAATATAAAATAGGATAGAAATACTTATGTAATTCATTGGTGAGAATTTCAGATAAGCGTATGGAGATGCTTTGTTCCTTTTGAATCTCTGCTTTCCTATTGCCTTCATTCAATCCTTCTTACTTCTTTCCATGGCAAGCTGTATGTTGGGCATCACCGTTGTCAATGGCTACTTCCCGTCCTCTCAGTGAAAATGGTCCAAATGCGCTATCACCACACGGCTAATCATCTGTCGGTTCTCTATCATGCTGGAATAGGATTCAGTAATCCTTTTGCGTCTGTCACTACGCCCAGCACTCGCGAATTTGAAGCTCGTCACAGTCATCCCTTCCCAGATCCTACTCGAAATACCACAGACAAGGTTTAGACTTTCCGGATCTCAAGAATGGCCACCAATAATTCTAGCCTATACCACGAAGACTCTGATCGTAAATCAGGAGGATAAGAGATACACATTCAAGCTTGTTTGCATGTAGAACGGAAGTGGTTGTCAGGCACGCGTTCATAGGTGAGAATGGTGATGAGCGTCACATAATCATCACATTCATCATGTTCTTATGTGCGAATGAATATCTTAGAGAAGAAATAGACTTGAGTTGAATAGAAAAACAATAGTACTTTGCATTAATTCATGAGGAACAGCAGAGCTCCACACCTTAATCTATGGTGTGTAGAAACTCTACCGTTGAAAATACATAAGTGATAATGGTCCAGGCATGGCTGAATGGCCAGCCCCCTAAAAGTGATCCAAGGATCAAAAGATAATCCAAAGATGTTCAAAAGATGATGTAAATACAATAGTAAAATGTCCTATTTATACTAAACTAGTTACTATGGTTTACAGAAATGAGTAAATGATGCAGAAATTCACTTCCGGGCCCACTTGGTGTGTGCTTGGGCTGAGCATTAAAGCTTTCATGTGTAGAGGTCTTCCTTGGAGTTAAATGCCAGTTTGTAACTTGTTTCTGGCGTTTAACTCTGCTTTGCAACTTGTTTCTGCCGTTTAACTCCAGAATAAGGCAGAAAGCTGGCGTTAAACGCCAGTTTGTGTCATCTAAACTTGGGCAAAGTATAGACTATTATATATTGCTGGAAAGCCCTGGATGTCTACTTTCAAACGCAATTAAGAGAGCATCATTTGGGTTTCTTTAGCTCCAGAAAATCCACTTTGAGTGCAGGGAGGTCAGAATCCAACAGCATCTGCAGTCCTTCTTCAGCCTCTGGATAAGATTTTTGCTCAAGTCCCTCAATTTCAGCCAGAAAAAACCTGAAATCACAGAAAAATACACAAACTCATAGTAAAGTCCAGAAATGTGATTTTTATTTAAAAACTAATAAAAATATACTAAAAACTAATTAAATCATACTAAAAACTATGTAAAAACAATGCCAAAAAGCGTATAAATTATCCGCTCATCACCTGGTAATCCTTCCGGCTCGTACACTCTGGTCGTTCGTCACTACAATTCTGAAATCTTCGGCTACCGCCGCTAGAATCCTCCCTTCCCATGGTTCACTTCCAACAAAACTCTAAGCTCTTGTAATCCTAATGACGACTTTGCAAAAGATAGAACCAAGCTACCCTCTGGTCCAAGTAAAATTAATACTCAAAGCACACGCTTACCTTTCATCGGAGGATCCGATCCCGTCGCATCACGTGCATCCAAAGCAAACACACAGCCTAACTATTTTTGCTAACCCTCATCTCGGTTTCTCCCACGGCGACAATACTTGGATATGTGTCCAGGTTTCCCATAAGTAAAACACAGACGACTTCCCTTCATATGGTAAATCTGGGCAATGTTGTCCCTTCTGAAGTTCCCTTGACCTTGCAGATGCTGAGGAGTTTGCCAAGATAATAGCTGCATCCAAGGATACCCATGGAGGGAATACTAGTAGGAGACGTCCACATCGGTTGGGGAGGGGAACGAAGCATGCCTTATAAGGGTGTGGATACCTCTCCCTAGCATGACGCATTTTGACGAGTGAGTGTGGGGGCTTCGGCTATCATCCCTATCGTCAAAGGCAAAATTGTGAGGCCTTGTGTGCCAAAGCGAACAATATCCTGCTAGCGGGTGGTCTGGGCTGTTACAGATGGTATCAGAGCCGGAGCCCGGATCGATATGCCAGCAAGGGCGCTGGGCTCCCTTAGGGGGGTGGATTGTAAGGTCCCACATCGGTTGGGGAGGAGAACGAAGCATGCCTTATAAGGGTGTGGATACCTCTCCCTAGCATGACGCATTTTAACGAGTAAGTGTGGGGGGTTTCGGCTATCATCCCTATCATCAAAGGCAAAACCGTGAGGCCTTGTGTGCCAAAGCGGACAATATCGTGCTAGCGGATGGTCTGGGCTGTTACATCAATCACCAATCAACAAAAGAATTTTGATAACTCAAGAGTCTCTAATTGATCAATCCAAGTTAAGAATGTAAAAATCTAATTTAAAATCCAACCAAGCATCTTATCAAACACTTGGAAGGCATAACATAAAAACATTGAAAAGTAACAAGGAATATTAAATTTAAACAACCAATTGCAAGCATCAATAACACAAATTAAAGAAAGCAATCATAAATAGGAAACATAAATTGCATTAATATGGATCAAAGGAAACATAAGAGTTCATAAACTAAATTGGCAACATAAAAGAATCAATGATAGAAGTAGACAAACCAAAGTACTAGAACAAATGAAAGTAGAAGAAAACTAAATAAAAGCAAGGTAGAAATCCGAAATTGAGAAAAGCTAAACCTAAAAACTCTAAAACCTAGAGAGAGGAGAGAGTCTCTCTCTCTCTCTAGAAAACTACATCTAAACCTAACTAATGTGAATGAAAGTATGAATGATTGATTCCCCCTTTAAGCTCCACTCCACAGCCTCTAATCAGTATTTTTGGGCCTGAAACTGGGTCCAAAGCAGCCCAGAAATTGCCCTCAGCGTTTTTTGTAAATTGCAGCACGTGATGCTCTGTCACACGTATGCGTCAGCCACGCGTACGCGTCACTTGAACATATTTCTGGTCACACGTACGCATCATCCACGCGTGCGCGTCATCTGTCGAATGCACCCATCACGCGCGCGCGTCGCCCATGCCTGCGCGTCGCTACTAGATTCTGAAATACTTGATTTCTTGTCTTCCTTCCACTTTTACATGCTTCTTTTCTATCCTCTAAGCCATTCCTGCCTTGTAAACCTTGAAAACACTTAACATACATATCACAGCATCGAATGGTAATAAAAGAGGATTAAAAATTAGTAATTTAAGGCCAAAGAAGCATGTTTTCAATCACAGCACAAAATTAGGAAGAAAAATGTAAAACATGCGAATTCTATGAATAAGTGTGAGAATAATGGATAAAATCCACTCAATTCAGCCTAAAATGTACCACAAAATAATGGTGCATCAAATCTCCCCACACTTAAACATTAGCATGTCCTCATGCTAAGCTCAAGAGAACCAAAAGAGTGAAGAGGAATGGTAGAAATTATGAAATGCAACCTATCTATATGAATGCAACTAAATGTAAAATGCTTTTACCTACTTGGTTAAAAGTAAACAAAATCTCCAAGACAAACATAAACTGGATTCCACTAATTTAAATCACAAAATAAGTACAAGTAGACTTGCAAGAAGAAAGCTCATGAAAGCCGAGAACAAAAAATCGAGCACCAAACCCTCACTGGAAGTGTATCCACTCTAATCGCTCAAGTGTTTAAAGTTCGATTCTCTCAATTCTCTACTAATCTTGCTTTCTAAGACTTGCTCTTCTTCTGCCAATCAACAAAATTTTAATGCACAAATACACATATCAAGAGGTCTTTTAAGGGTTGTAATGGGGTTATGGTCAAGGTAGGATTGTATTTGGTCAAGTGGACTAAAATCTGAATCCTTGATTAACCTAAACTTTCCACCTAACTTAAGAGAATCCATATAATCACAATACAATATCTAATTTCCCATTAACTATGTTTTCCACATATTTATGCATCCTAATTTTGAGTACAGTACATATGCATTGCTATCACCATCTATTTTGGGGTATTTTGTCCCATTTTATTATTTGCTCTTTTTCTTTTCTTTTTTTCTCTTTTTTTTCTCAATACATAAGATTAAGGTATTGAATGCATGAACATGTCATCAAAATTCTTTTCACATTTTCATAAAAAGATACAATACCCAATTTCCAAATAAAATATTTCCAAACCCAATTTTCCCACACTTAATTCATGAACACTCTCACTAGTCTAAGCTAACCAAGGATTCAAATTAAGGACATTATTGTTTTTTGCTTAGAGTTAGTGATGAGCTAAATCAAAGAATAAATGGGGTAAAATAGGCTCAACATTGGGTTGCAAAGGATAATGAAAATGATAAGGCCATATGGGTATGTGAGCTATAGTGAAGCAAGGCCTCAATCATATAAGTGCATGCATACATCAAACAATGGGAATATAGAATCAAGAAAGACAAAGATCATAATTTTAGAGAGAACAACACACACCAAAATAAAACATTGGTTGATAAAATGCAACTAATCAAATAGGTTCAAAATCTCACTGGTTTTGTGTTCTAGCTCTAAAACCATGTTCCAAAATAAATTTTTTCAAGCAAGTTTAACAAAAAAAAGTTTAATTCAAATTATTGAAATGCTATAAAATAGTTTCTTGAAAAAGAAATTATCACTTCAACCAAGTAGTGGTAGAATATGCACAAAATCTAACAAACATGCAATCAATCATGCAAATGCAACAGCTAACTAACAAAGAAAATTAAATATTGGTGTTGAGACAGGAAGTAGTTACCCACAGAAGTCGGTATTGACCTCCCCACACTTAATGATTGCACCATCCTCGGTGCATACAAGGATGAGCAAGGTGGATGGGTTGCTACAAGTGATGATTTTCTTCAAAAGATTGTGCAGATGACTTGTTTGTCGCCCCATGTAGAAACTTTTCCTTTTCCCCTCTTGGTGGCCATCCTAGAAGGAGAGAAAAAGAAAGAAAATTAAGCCCACAACAAAGATATAAAAGCAAATAGAACATAGGTTGGGGCTAACGCCGAATAGGAGTAAGGTTCTCAACTACATGGTAGCTACAACATGTGAGTGAGAAAACAATATAAGCTAAGGCACATCAACTAACACTTGATGCAAGAGTAAAATCAAAGCATAAAGAACACTCAAAAGCATCAAGTTCAAACAAGAAAGAGTGGGTCATGAAAGACAATATGAGTTCTTATCAATGCACAAAGGATGCAAGAGTCATCAAAGATTAAGCATTGATCTAAAAATTTCATCACCCAACAATATCAAACAAGTCAAGAAGCACCAAAAGAATCTAAGAAATTCTCAACAATTGAGTAGGAAAGTTCAACACCAATGTTAAAACAAGAAACTAAGAAAAGAAAATAAGAACAAGTTACAAAAAACAAATTAAAATGTAATGAATGAAAAGTATGCAAATGAAATAAATAAAAGAAAATGAAAGATGAGCAAAATAAGAAGTGAAAACTTAAAAAGAGGGAGAAGAAGAAATAAAAAGAAGTAAGAAGGAAAATAAGAGAAAGATGAGACGAGAAGAGAAGAGAAGAAAGGGAAGAAAAGAAATGGAAGAAGGGAAGAGGGAAGAAGAAGAAAGAAAGAAGAGGAAAGAATGAGAAAGGAGGGGGAAAAAAGGAGAAAGGAATGGAAGACAGGACACGACGCATAAGCGTCACCCACGCGTATGCGTGGGTTGTAGAATAAGGACGTGACGCGTATGCGCGGTCACGCATATGCGTGGGTGTGAATTGTTCTCCTCGCACAGTACTCGCACAGTGGCAGCGCAACTCTCTGTTCGCTGTACCAAAGATGGCATGAAGGAACGACGCGTATGCGTCGCCGACGCCCACGCGTGGAAGGCCAAAAACGCAAATGACGCGTACGCGTCAGCGACGCACACGCGTGGGTTGGGTTGTGTGCCTGACACCCTGCCAGCACGGTCCTGGCAAAACTCTCTGTCCAGGCCGCGCGGTCACATCGTCCTAGCACCGTTTTCGCATGGTGCATTTTATGGGTCCACGCATGCGCGTCTGCCATGCGCACACATGGTATATGTTTTTTTTATAGCAATGACAGAAATTATTAAACAACTAAACCATAAATTAAACTAAATAAACAGAACTAAAAATAAAAATTTAACTTATTACTAATATAAAAAAAAGGGAAATCAGAAAGAATTTACCATGGTGGGGTGTCCCCCACCTAGCACTTTTAGTTAAAGTCCTTAAGTTGGACATTTGGTGAGCTCCTTGTCATGGTGGCTTGTGCTTGAACTCATCTTGAAACTTCCACCAACGCTTGGACTTCCAATAAGCTCCAACATTTTCAAATAAATTCACCAAGCTTTGATGAAGTTCTTCACAAATTTTAAGCTCCCAAAGTTGATCGTCTTGTATGCCGGGATCCCAAATCTTGTTTCTACACCCGTCTTCAAGTTGATCATCATTGTTTCAACCGGGTGGCAAACAATCTGAATTCTCACTGAGGTATCCCAACAACTTCCTAGACCCAATCAATTGAGAACTATACCAACCATTGCAATTAGGCCTTGAGCTTCCAACCATAATGAGCTTTGAATGGTAAGTCCAACCACTAACCATCTCCCTTTTACTCTGAAAGTCACAAAGAGCTCTAAGTTGTCCATCCTTCTCAAGCAAACCATATTCAAGTGGAAAAGTAAATTTAAAGGATAAGAATTTTACCCACTTAAATGTTGTGTTGGAAAGTAATGGCTTGGGGAGAGGCGTTTTTAATGATCGTGCAAGTTCCACTCCCTTGTGCTCTTCTTTGACTAATTCCACCTCTTGATACGCTTCTTCAACTTCAAATTCAAACTTCTTAGAGGGAGGTTCTATGCCTTGAGATTCCCATGGAGGTTCCGCATCTCCTAAGTCTTCAACCACTTCTTCCTCTTTAACAATTATAGCTTCCTCCAGTTGTTCTAGTACAAAATCCAACTCTTCCTTGATGACTTCCACCTCTTGACAACTTCCTTCAATTCCCACCTTCTTGTCAACTTCTTCCAACTCTTCCTCATTGATCAAGTCATGTGTTGGAGGGTATATACATTCCTCCTCAACATTGGTTTCACATCTGATGGAAGAAGCTTCAACAAAATTTCTATTGTCACTTGGTGTAGAGTTGTCTTCAACGATGGAACTTTGCTCTTGTTCAACCTCCCCTAATTCTTCAACTATTCCTTCATCTTCAAGGGTCTCTCCTACCTCCACCTTTTGGACCTCCTCTTGCTTCTCTTAAAGTATGGATGCATGAATTTGATCCATTAATTCCCTAAGATGATCCCTTCTCTCTTGTTCCGCGTCAATAGCATAATTGGGATCATGTTGCTCTTGGATTGATGGATATGGGTGAAAAGGAAGGGCACTAGAGCTTGAGAGTTTAGTATTGGGGGTAGAGGACGGATCCACACAGGATATAAGAGCTTGGAGAGTAGAGGTGAAACCGGTGAGAGTAGAGGTAAGTGTGGCTTGAAGCTCCTGTTGCTCTTGAAGAATAACACCAAGGGTATCATCTATGGGAGCTTGGGGTAGATAGGAGGGTTCATTTGGTAGGAGAAAGGGCTCATAATACGAAGGTGGTTCTTCTTGATAAGGATATGACGATGGTGTATATTGAGGTGGTGGTTCTTGGGAGTAACTATGGTGGTATTGGGGTGGTTCTATGCAAGGTTCATATGGTTCATATGGTGGTTGGTGTGGTGGATAAGGTTAGGGTCATAAGAAAGTGTTTGATTGTAGGTGGCTTGTGAGTATAGTGGTTTAAAACTATATTGAGGAGGGGGTTCATAGGCATATGGTGGGGCTTGTTGGTAACTACAAGGGGGTCCACCATATCCATTGTCTTGGTATGCACCTTGGAATAGCTCTTGCTCATAGTAAGTTGGTGGAGGTTGTTGCCAAGAGGGTTGTCCATAAGCTTGAGGCTTCTCCCACCTTTGATTGTCCCATCCTTGATGCATGTTCTCATTGTAGCTTCCATTCTCTACAACATAATTTGAACCAAACTCATAGCCAAAGTGGTGAGAATTCATAGTAACAAGGGAAAATAAAAATAAAAACTAATAAGAAATAATGAAAATAAACTCCTAAAACTAGAAAAAACTAACAAAGAAACAAAAAGACAAACATATTCACAATATTCAAAATAATCAATAATAAGGCACACATTTGCAAGTCCCCGGCAACGGCGCCAAAAATTTGATGGAGGAAAAATGTCGGTAAAGATTTTCACAAAAATATCGCGTTGCAAGTATAGTCTAAACCGACAATTAAACCTCAATCAATATTTAAATTGTTTGTCACTTAAGCAAACCCAATAAAATTAACCGAAGTATTTAAACCTCGGATCGTCTCTCAAGGAATTGCAGGGAAGCGTACTTATAACTAGTTATGGAAAAGTATTTTTAGGGTTTTTGTGATAAGAGACAAGTAATGTAAATAACACGGAAATAGAATAACAACTAAGAAAAAATCCTAGCAAGGATTGAGAATTGGAATTCCTATCCTCATTATCATCATCAATGGTGATGGTAATTGCCTTTTGCTTTCACTTAGTCAACCTCTAACAATGAAGGAAAGTCAAGTGAGCAACGTCAAATTAAGTTCACATATCCTAATCAAAGACTAGATTTAGTGAAGCCTAAGCCAACCAGCAAGTCTCAATCACCAATCAACAAAAGAATTTTGATAACTCAAGAATCTCTAATTGATCAATCCAATTTAAGAATGTAAAAATCTAATTTAAAATCCAACCAAGCATTTTATCAAACACTTGGAAGGCATAACATAAAAACATAGAAAAGTAACAAGGAATGTTAAATTTAAATAACCAATTGCAAGCATCAATAACACAAATTAAAGAAAGCAATCATAAATATGGAAACATAAATTGCATTAATATGGATCAAAGAAAACGTAAGAGTTCATAAACTAAATTGGCAACATAAAGGAATCAATGATGGAAGTAGACAAACCAAAGTACTAGAACAAATGAAAGTAGAAGAAAACTAAAAAAAGCAAGGTAGAAATCTGAAATTGAGAAAAGCTAAACCTAAAAACCCTAAAACCTAGAGAGAGGAAATAGCCTCTCTCTCTAGAAAACTACATCTAAACCTAACTAATGTGAATGAAAGTACGAATGATTGATTCCCCCTTCCAGCTCCACTCTACAATCTCTAATCAGTATTTTCGGACCTGAAACTGGGTCCAAAGCAGCCCAGAAATCGCCCCCAGCGTTTTTGTAAATTGCAGCACGTGACGCTCTGTCACGCATACGCGTCAGCCACGCGTACGCGTCACTTGAACATATTCCTGGTCACGCGTACGCGTCATCCATGCGTGCGCGTCATCTGTCAAATGCACCCGTCACGCGCGCGCGTCGTCTATGCGTGCACCTCGCTACCAGATTCTGAAATACTTGATTTCTTATGTTCCTTCCACTTTTGCATGCTTCCTTTCTATCCTCTAAGTCATTCCTGCCCTGTAAATCCTGAAAAAACTTAACAGACATATCACGACATCGAATGGTAATAAGAAAGGATTAAAAATTAGTAATTTAAGGCAAAAGAAGCATGTTTTCAATTACAGCACAAAATTAGGAAGGAAAATATAAAACATGCGAATTCTATGAATAAATGTGAGAATAATGGATAAAATCCACTCAATTTAGCCTAAAATATACCACAAAATAGTGGTGTATCAGAGAATAATACGAAGAAGAGTGTCTTTCTACCTTCCCCACATCCACATCATGACAAAGATAAAATTCTTCATCCTCAACTTGCCAACCTCATCATGAGCAGGATAAAATCTCTGACCTCACCGCAAGCGGGATAAAACCATTATCCCCATGAATTCACAACGCACTGAGCAAGCAGAACTATGCCACCGTCCTTGCCAGGCAATCAATAAACTTTAATTCACAATCCCAAATCATACCTCATCATTTTCATCAGAATCAACCATCATAGTTTTTCATACATCATACAATCACAATTCATTACAATTCTCACTATCTTTATCAATCCTTCTTTCCTTCAGTGTTATTATTATCTCACTGCTTAGTTATTCACTCTGCCATTCCTCCTCAATATCTCCTCAACTTATTCAACATACTCACCCTTATTCTAATGTTTAAAAACTTGCTATCGGTACCCTAAATGAGTATTAAAGAGGTTTGGAAAATCATAGGAATGGTTGATAGTTCAAAAATGGTAAATTTCCATCAAAGCAGTAGTTTCGGAGGTTTACAGGCTTGCTGGGAAAGTTAAATAGTAAAAAATAGAGTTTTAATGTAAAACAGGGTGTTGTGCGTACGCATCATTGCTGTGCGTACGCATGCACCAGAAGAACTTCCTAGCTTGTGCGTATGCATAATAGTATGCGTATGCACAACTCGCAAAATCCTCAGAGTGTGCATACGCACACCCGTATGCACGAGCAAAAACACACTCGCTGGTCCGTGCGCGCACACACTAGCGTACGTACACACGCATACCAAAAATTCTGGTTTTCTGCAACTTAGGAAAAACTCAATTTTCTACACCTAACTTCCGACATCCATAACTTCCTCTACAAAACTTCGATTTTCACAAACTTTATACCATTTTAAAGCTCTTAAAAGTATCTTCATTTTAAAACAGAATCCACTCAAATCCAAAATCTGAGACTCAAGTTATGGACTGGCAAAATTAGTTAAAAATCAAATTTTACTAAAAATTACCAAACCTCCTCTTTTACCATATTGTCAATCCTAAACCAAAATTTAATAACCCAAAACAAATACCAAATAAACTCAAAGCAATTCCATTTATATCTCATTCCCTTCCACAATATTCCAATACTCAATTTTACCAATTATAACCCAACAATTAATAGCCAACAAAGTATAAATCATCAATAAATCATAACACAATTGATAATCATTCATCAATTCTCATCAATCACCACAATCATCAATTATCACACATTTACATAATTAAATTCAACATATCCACCAATTCACTAAACCTTAACGAGTTCACATGGTTCGACTTATCCTACGGTCAACCAATCTAAGTTTTCACATTATGTTACACATTATCTATGAGAAACCAAAACCATACCTTGACCGATTCCTCCCTAAGATCGGAGCACCTCAAAATGCCCTCTACCACAAATTCCAAGCCTCCAACTCCTCACTAAGTGAAATACCAATTTTCAAAGTTCAAGTCAAGCATCCTACCACCACTACTTTGATTTCAAGCCATACAATTTAATCTAACACCATTCAATTTTACTATAATCAACATAGGATTTATCAATATCAATAATTCACAAAGATTCAAAGGTTTTTTTATTGTTTTCACAGATAATCGAAGCAATACTAATATATACTAATTAAATAACAATATATATACTTTTGTTTTAAAAAAATTTGGGGAGACCATTATCGTTATAGACATTTAATAAATTGACAGGAACCAACTTAATAATTTGGTAAAACTATAAAGATCAACGAATAATTAAACCTAAACTATATTCACTAATATAATAATGTGTCAACGGAAAGCATCCATATACCATGAGTACTTGAACAACAACCTACTCTACTAACTCGTGAATAATTATGATGCAAAAACATTTTTTGATTTTATGAAAGCTAAATTTCTTTGTTAAACATAAAAAAATTATTGTTGTAAAAAGTTACGAAGCTTACTTCAAATCGAAAGTAGTTAAATACTAAATCCTCCTTGTTAAAGTATATTTAGAGATATCACATTTGTTTATTTTTATTTATAATTGATCTTGCCTGCGAAATAGATTGGCTTCAACTATCTGGTATCAACCGAGCTATATACTCGGAGGCTGAACGTTCCACTCTTGAGTCCGAGCTTTTCTTCGTGTTATGAAGGCACGAGCAATGAAGAGGAGGAGGAGTGTACCTGCAAAGGCACTCCAAAGCTTAAGTCAGTATATTGTCTTGTTCGAATTTATTCGAGAGATACTTTACCTTTCTTTATATAATGGTTTTTCTTCGTCCGTTGCGTCCTTGGTCGTAACGTCGGTTTTGGAACGGCCAATAATGTCATTGATTACTAAGCCGTTTGTACGTCGGTTATGATAGGGATATTGATATCACCGAGCTGTGGCTCATAAAATCCGAGTTATAACGGATGATAATGAGTTATAGCTCATATTGATAACGGTTATGAGGCCGAGTTATAACTCGTATTAATGACAACCATATCACAGCCCCAAGCTTAGCCTGAGGAGAGTTTTTTAATGAAGCAGGTTGAGCTTTGTGATGAGTTATAACTCGGTTGAGTAGGTTACTGAGTGAGCCCCCAGTTCAACGTACTTCATTAAAAGAAGTTTATTATTTGTGACATGGGGAGTCGTGTCCCATTTTTTATTGAGGAGAGAGAAATATTAGTGATTGCATTAAAGGTTCGTTGGTTTCCAATGTGCCTTTCGTCGTTTGATGTGACTGAGGCAGTGGTTTTATCATCTTGAATGTTTTTTGTTTTTGGGTTTATTAATTCTGCTGCTTGGAGTCATACCTGGGTATTTGTTGACGTTTGATTTTCTGCTTCTTTGTGAAGAATAAGTAAGAGAGGTATGATTTTATCTCTCTGCTTCTGATTTCTTTCTTCATTCTTCTCCTGTTTCTGTTTGCATTCTAGTTTTTGTTGTTTGATGGGGCTTGAAAAGGAGAAAAAGGATAAGATAGACTGGTCCTATGACTAGGTTGGGGAGGATGTGAAGTCTCGAGTTTCCTTGTTCTGTGATGAAGCTGCTATGAAAGAGGTGGATTTAGCTAAGGTAGTAAGGGCTGGCTCTGGATTTCAAGTTGAGTTGTTGCCATGTAGTATTGATGATAGGGTTTATCACCGGGGGAGGGGGTTCGAATTTTTCTACATGCACAGCTGTGTCCTTGAAGAGCTGAGAGTAAGGTTGCCATTTACAGAGTTTGAATGTCAGGTTTTAAAACAATTAAATTGCGCTCCATCACAGCTTCATCCAAATGGGTGGGCATTCCTTCGTTCTTTTGAAATTCTGATGGAATTTCTTGAAGAAGTGTCATCTGTTGAGCTGTTCTTTTCTTTATTTCAAGCAAAGGGGGTGTGGAAGGGTGGTTGGATAAACTTCAATAGTACCCCAGGGTTTGGTATTTTCAGGCTGTATAAATCTTCCTTTAAGGATTTTAAGGAAATGTATTTCAAAGTTAGAGGCTTGGAAAAAGATTTCCCTTTTTACATTGATGAAAATCTGGCTGAGAAATTTCCATTGTTTTGGTGCTCGGAACCTCAAAATATACTCGGACCGGAGGTTATATCTCCGGGAAATGTTTGTTTGATTGAGTTCCTGGTCGAAAATATTGATCGTAAAGATCTAATTTCGATGTATGAGTTGCTGAAGTGGGAAGAGGATAAAGATTCTATTTTATAGTATTTGGGTGAGTTTTGGGGTTTTTTCTAATGTGTGTATTATTCTTTTATGGGGGGTCTAACATGCTGTGTGTTTTGTAGGTGGCAAATATCCTAGTGTTTTGGCTGCGTCTTTGAGATCCCGTTTTAAGAATAAAAATTTGGAGAAGGAAGTGTCATCTTCTAACCCTGAAAAAGGGGCTGTGACTGGAGAAGTTAATCAACCTTCTCGAGGTCGGAGAAAAGTGATTGTGAAAAAGAGGAAGTCGGACGTGGTTGAGGTGTCCGAGGATTCTGGTGAAAAGGAATAAGGAGTCCCTTTGGAAGAAATACAGGCTTTTATGGGAAATCATAAGAAGCTTCATGAAATTTCTGAACAAAGTGAGGGCTTTTCTGTGTGGGAAAAAGAGTATCCTTACATGGCTGTGGTCGACGAGTATTTCCAATCCTTGGCGGATGTTTCACTTGCAAATGAGGTTGGTGACATGGCGATCGGACAGTACATGCAGGTAGTAGCCGACCTTGTTTATACTGTTGTTGTTTTGGGAATATGTATAAACTTCTTCTTATTATGTTTTCTAGGTCGTTGGCTTGTGTCTTTCCAGTCTTAGGCGTAGCCAAGAGTTGAAGCATAAGAAAGTTTCAGTGGAAAAAGGAGAGGTTTCTCTGTTAAAAGAGGAATTGAGTAAGAGAAAAAGTGCTGCTGCCGAGCTACAGACTCGGTTAACTAATACTGAGAAGTTGTTGAAGGAGACAAAAGACAATTATGCTAGAGATGTGGAGGATTTGAAGAAAAAGGAAAGTGATTTGGCGAGCGTGCAATCTCGCCTAATTGAGGTCACTGCTCAATTTAAAGATATGGAGAAGAAGAAAGCTGATGAAATTCTGGACTCTTTCGTCGAGGGGTTTGAAAGAGCACGCTTACAGGTGAGGTTTTTGGCACCAGAAGTTGATTTGTCTGGGATGGACCCTGGAAAGATCGTTCGTGATGGCCAGATGATCGAGGATGATGGTGACGCGGAAGATGAGGCTGATAATGTGTAATATGCTGTTTTATTTTGTTATAGAGTATTTCGTATGCATGTTTGAATATTTTGCAGTTTCATATGTAATAGATAGTAACTTGTGGTGCTGTTTTTGAACTTTGATTTTGTTGGTTGTGGTGCTGGTTTGTTTGCGTTTAATGGTATTGCTTTTTGTTTAAGAAAAATCTGTGCTTGATTGATCGGAAATTAATCTGAGAATATTTCCTTTTTATTTGATATTACTGCCGAGTATTGGCAGGTTGTATCTAGACGAGTGTTTTCGTCGTCCGAGTTATGTGGATGGTAGATAGAATTGTATTTGACTGACAATTTAATTCGCATAGTTGTTAGTTAAATAGAATGAGATAATTTTTATTTCTCATGTATGGTAAATTTGTGAACCTTTGAATACAAAGGTGCAGGTAGGCTAGCCTCGTTAAAACCTCTCCAAACAAAACCCTTTTGGGACAAAATCTTGGTAGTAGGAAAAAGAGTACAAGTCTGTTCTTGACTTTTAACTAAAAAATTTCTTTAGGGAAGAAACATTCCACATATTAGGCAGGATTTTACCATCTATTGATTCTAGTTTGTACGCTCCATTGTCGAGTACTTCTGCTATTCGGTATGGACCGTCCCAGTTTGCTACGAGCTTCCCATGTGATGGTGGTTTCCGAGCAGTGTCTGTCTTACGAAGTATTAAGTCGCCTTTCACAAATGATCTGTTTTTCACCGTTTTGTTGTATTGGCGAGCTAGTGCGTGCTGTGCCGCACGTTGTCGTAATGTGGCGATGTCTCTTATTTCTTCAATGATATCGAGTTTGGATCTCCGAGCTTCTTCTTGATTGCCGAGCTGGGTTCTGATTGAGCTCTGGGAAATCTCCAGTGGTATCATAGCTTCAGAGCCATATACCAGTTTGAATGGTGTTTCTTTTGTTGATGATTGTGGGGTTGTATTGTACCCCCAAAGGACTTCAGGTATTAGCTCGGCCCAGAGGCCTTTGGCGTCATCTAGCTTCTTCTTCAGTGCATGTAAGATGACCTTATTTGCGGCTTCGGCTAGTCCATTCGTTTGAGGGTGTTCAACTGAGGCGAAATGTTGCCTGATTTTAAGGTTCTGCAAAAAAGACTTAAATTTCTGATCTGCGAACTGGCAACCATTGTCAGTTATGATATGGTGAGGTATTCCAAAATGGTAAATAATATTTTTCCAAACGAAAGAAATCATTTGTTGGGATGTGATTCTTGCCAAAGGTTGGGCTTCCACCCATTTTGAGAAATAATCGATTCCTACTATGAGAAATTTTTCCTGGCCCAGTGCCGTGGGGAACGGACCGAGTATATCCAACCCCCATTGGTTGAAAGGCCAACTTATATCAAAGTGATGCAGTTGCTCGGCGGGAATGTGTATCAGTGGTGCATGTTTCTGGCAATTGTTGCAGGTCCGGATTTTGTGTTGGCTATCTTGATTTAAAGTCGGCCAGAAGAAACCAGCGCGAAGGACTTTTGATGTTAAGCTCTGAGCACCGGTGTGTATTCCGCAGATTCCCTGATGTGCCTCAGATAATGCTATGTCGGCTTCGGGCTTGTTAAGGCATTTTAGCAATGGGCGAGTGTATCCTCGTCTGTACAGAGTTCCGTTGAGTAGTGTGAAGGAAGATGCTTGTCTTCGGAACTTTTTTGTATTTTTGACCTCTGCTGGTATATGACCTGTTTCTAAATATTGTATGAGGTTGTTCCTCCAATCCGTTTCCTATGTAACACTTAACACATTTGTTAGAGTAACACTTGGAGATGTTATGGTGAATTGATGTAGTGTGGATAACTCGGATTGTGTGCTGCCGAGCTTAGATAAAATGTCAGCCATTTGATTTTGTTCTCGTGGTGTGTGTTGTATTTCAAATTTGGAGAATTTTGAGGTTAATTTTTTCACTAATAGTAGATATTTAGATAGAAGAGGATCCTTTACCTAGAAAAGGTCGTTTACCTGCTGTACTATCAGTAAAGAGTCACATTATACCTTTATGGCCGATATTTGGAGATCCAAACATAGTCGGAGTCCAGCGAGTAGTGCTTCATATTCGGATTGGTTGTTGCTGGCTTTGAAAGCTAAGTGTAAGGAATGTTCCAGTATGAAGCCATCTTCGGCCTCCAGACGAATTCCAGCTCCACAGCCCCCATTATTGGAGGAGCCGTCCACATATAAAGTCCATTGCTTTGTATGGTCCTCTTCTGATGGTATTGTAAGCTCGGCAATAAAATTGGCCAAGAATTGGGACTTAATGGGTCCTCTGGATTGATACCTGATGTCAAACTCGGACAACTCAATTGCCCATTTTATAAGTCTGCCTGCAATTTCTGGTTTGTGTAATACCTATCTTAATGGATGATCTGTTCTGACGTAGATTATATGGCTCTGGAAATAAGGTCGGAGTCGTCGCGCCGAGAATATTAGAGCTAAAGCGAGCTTCTCTATCCTTGGATAGTTGAGCTTAGCGTGTTGGAGAGTTTTACTGACAAAATATATCGGATGCTGAACTTTGTTCCTTTCTGTAACAATAGCCGAGCTTATCGCCCAATCAGTAACTGATAAATATAAAAACAAATCCTCCCCTTGGAGGGGTTTTTGCAGAATCGGCAGTTGTGAGAGAGTTGTTTTTAGTTTGGTAAAAGCTCTCTCACAGTCGTCGTTCCATTGAAATTTGGTTTTCTTTTTTATTATTTGAAAAAAGGGAATAGATGTTGAAGCTAGGCATGGAACAAATCTTGACAAGGCGGCAAGTCTTCCTGTAAGGCGTTGTACTTCTTTGACTGTCTTTGGGCTTGACATATCCAGAACTGCTTGGCATTTGTTTGGATTTGCCTCAATTCCCCTGCGTGTTAGTAAAAATCCTAAAAACTTACCCCCTTGCATGGCGAATGCGCATTTCTTGGGGTTGAGGCGCATGTTGTAGCGGCATATCTCGCCGAATATTTCTGCTAAATCATCGATATGGTTTTTTCCGATTTGTGTCTTGGCGACCATGTCATCGACATATACTTCGATGTTTCTGCCGATCTGTTTGGCGAAGACCTTGTCCATAAGACGTTGATAAGTTGCACCTGCATTCTTTAATCCAAATGGCATAACCTTATAATAGTAGTTACCAAAATCAGTAATAAATGCCGTTTTACTTTGATCGGAGGGGTGCATGAGGATTTGATTATACCTCGAGTATGCATCCATAAAACTTAAGGTAGCATAACCTGAGGCGTTATCTACTAAAGAGTCTATGGATGGTAAAGGATAAGAATCCTTTGGGCATGCTTTGTTTAAGTCAGTAAAGTCGACGCACATGCGCCACTTACCGTTTTGCTTTCTTACCATTACCACATTGGCCAGCCAGGTAGTAAATCTGATTTCTTTGATAAATTCTGCGTTGATGAGCTTTTGGGTTTCTTCTAAAGATGCTCTTTTCTTTTCTTCACCGAGTTTTCTTTTCTTCTGTTGTACTGGTCTGGCTGACGAGTTTATAGCTAGTTTGTGGCTGATGATTTATGGGTCGATGCCGGGCATGTCTGAAGGTGTCCATGCAAATAGGTCGGCTTGTTCTTGTAGGAAGGTAGTAATGGCCTTTAGTTCTGGTGTGCTGATTGACGTACCTACATAAGTAAATTTGTTAGGATCATTATTAAAATATACTTTCTGTAAATTGTCGGATGGCTTAGGGCGTTCAAGAAAGTCAGCTCTTGGATCAAGGTCGGCGAGTGCGTGGCCGTTGGTGGTAAGGTCGACATTGTTCACTTGTTGCCTGGAACGATTTTGGAGTTTCATGCTGATGTTGTAGCACTATCGTGCCTCTTTATGATCTCCGTGGATTGTTACAACTTGATCGTCCTGCAGAGGAAACTTAACACACAGATGAACTGTACAGACAATTGCGCCGAACTTGTTTAAAAAAGGTCGGCCGAGAATGAGATTATACAGGCTAAAACAATCAACTACTAAATATTGAATGTCATATGTTTTTGAAAGAGGATGCTCACCTAGTGTGGTTTGTAACCACACTGAACCCAGTATTGGAACTCGCTCTCCTGAGAATCCAACCAGGTCTCCTCCTGTTGGCTGGAGTATGTTGTCGCTGAGCTTCATTTTTTGGAATGTAGAGTAGAACAAAACGTCGGCGCTGCTCCCTGGATCTAGGAGTACTTTCCTTACCAACAAATCCCCCAGTTGAAGAGTGATGACCACGGGATCATCTAAATTTTGTATGCTGGAATCGAAGTCGGCGTGTGTAAAAGTTACTTGTGGTTGTTGATTTGTTGTTTCAGCCTCTTGTTGTGGCCTATTCACCGAGCATATTGCTCGGAATGATCTTTTTCTTGCCGAATTTGAGGATCCTCCACTTGTGTATCCTCCTGAAATACAATTAATTATACCTCTTGGTTTTTCGTATTGGCTTGAAGGTACCTTCTCTTTTCCTCAGTTTTGTTGCTCAAACGAATCGTTGGTTGTGAAAGGTGTGATGTGCTTTTGGATGTGACCCCCAATGTATTTGTCAAGGTGTCCCTGCCTGGCTAGGCGTTCCAGAAGGTCCTTAGCCACCACACAGTCGTCAGTGTTGTGGCCGTATTTCTGGTGGAAAGCACAATATTTAGACTTGTCCATATTCTTTGTATCTTGATAGGTACGGCCTTTCTTGGTGGCTTGATTAGCTTTGGATTTAAGATCTCCTTAATTATGTCTTCTCGCTTAGTGTTGAACTGCGTAAAGGAATCAAATCGAGGGGTTAGTTTAAAATTTTTCTTAGTACTTAGGGCCTTATCTTCATCTCGGTAGTTGGCCTTCTCAGATTTTTGAGCTTGTCTGAGCTCTTCGATATCAATTTGGCTTTTTGCTTTCTCGCGAAACTCTGCAAGAGTCCTCGGCTTGGCTACTGCGATGGTCTCCTGGAACTTTCTAGGTCGAATTCCGCTTTTGATTGCGTGTAGGTGGACCTTGGGGTGGAGGTCAGGTATACTGATGGCGACTTTGGTGAAGCGGGTCATATAGTCCTTCAATCTTTTGTTCAGTCCCTGTTTGATCGTATTCAGATAATCAGAGTCGTGCAGGTAAATCGCGGATCTAGCAAAGTGTTCTTCAACTTGCTTCGCCAGCTGCTGAAATCGCGAGATAGAACCTGCAGGCAAAGCACACAACCAATCAAGTGCAGGACCGTCTAAATAATTTGAAAAACAACGGCATAAAATAGTATCGGATGCACCATTGACGATCATTATTGATCGGAACTTTTTGAGAAATTTCTTCGGGTCTCCGAGCCCATCATAAGGTGTGAGGGTTAGTGGCAGGGTAAATCTCTTTGGCAATTCGAAGTTCATTACTTCTTCTGTGAAGGGTCCTACAAGTTCGTCGGACTCTTCCTTTTCATCTTCGGGTTGAACTTCGTCGGCTCGGATAGTCTTCGAGACATGAGAGGGCTGGGAATGATGCTCATTATCTTCTGGTTGCTGGTGATGAGTGTCGTTATGTTCTATCCGAGCATGGTTCAGTTCGGCGATTTGAGCAGCCATTATTTGATTTTCGTCGGCCATTCATTGATTGGCTTGTTGTAGTTCAGTTACCATCCGCATAAGTTCAGATAGTAAAGGAGGTGGTACGTCAGCCATGGGTGTAAGCGAAGGTAACGGGACCAAAAGAAAAAATCGATTTCCTCGGCCCCAAGGTGGGTGCCAATTGATCTTGCCTGTGAAATAGATCGGCTTCAACTATCTGGTATCAACCGAGCTATATACTCGGAGGCTGAACGTCCCACTCTTGAGTCCGAGCTTTTCTTCGTGTTATGAAGGCACGAGCAATGAAGAGGAGGAGGAGTGTACCTGCGAAGGCACTCCAAAGCTTAAGTCAGTATATTGTCTTGTTCGAACTTATTCGAGAGATACTTTACCTTTCTTTATATAATGGGTTTTCTTCGTCCGTTGCGTCCTTGGTCGTAACGTCGGTTTTGGAACGGCCAATAATGTCATTGATTACTAAGCCGTTTGTGCGTCGGATATGATAGGGATATTGATGTCACCGAGCTGTGGCTCATAAAATCCGAGTTGTAACGGATGATAATGAGTTATAGCTCATATTGATAACGATTATGAGGCCGAGTTATAACTCGTATTTCTCCAATTAAGTCATACATTATTTGATTAGCAATAAATAATACTTTACTAACTCTTGTCGTAACGACAAACTTAAAATTCGCTGGCAACTAATTAAACGTTATTTTACTTATTTCTGATTTATCTACTTAAAAACTTACAAAATCTTTTTAATAAAAGTTTTCACTTTACTATAATTTTTGAGTAATATACTTTTAAGTTATGTTTACTTAATTTATAATTTAAAATTTCAGAAAAAAAAAGAAAATATAATAATCACTAATTAAATAAAATCTAATTTATTTTTTAAATACTTTTTATTTTTCTTTTAAATCTTTTAAAAAAATGCATATAGAGTTTTTATTAATTAAATAAATTTTTTATTTTAATTTTTTAATTTTTTTTTATTGTTCATATATATTTTTTTTAATTTGTCCCAAAACTTAAATATTTGATTTTATTGATTATTGCGGCATATTATTGTTAAATAGCAATGTTCTGAAAACCGGACCGGACCGGCCGGTTCAACCCGGTTAATCGGAAACCGGTCCCCTAACCGGTCCGGTCCATCTCTAAAACCGTCCTGCAAAAAATCGGTAAAAAAACCGGTCGAACCGGTGGTTAACCGGTGAACCGGGCGAACCGGCCCGGTTTTTATAGGTGCCGGTTTTTCCTTCTGCTAGTAAAACGACGTCGTTTGTAAAAAAAAAAAAATAAAAGAAAAGAAAGATGAATAACGCGTAACTTGCAGGCTGCCACTCCCAAAATTGAAAATCCAAAGGCAAAATCCCTAAACCCTATTCTCCAAAACATTCGAAGAACATTGCTGAAGACTGAAGAGTGAAGAAACCTCCATTGCCACTCCCAACCATCAGCTCCATTCCCAATCTATTCTCCACTCTCTGAAATTGAAGCAGCTTCTGCACACAACGGATCTTAGGGCGCCGTGAAGAACACCCGACGTTCGGCCACGTTCAGGCACCGTCGCCGACGTTCGCGCACCGTTGCCAACGCTCGCGCACCGTCGCGCACCTGGGTTTCTGGGTTTCTCCGTTTCTGGCTTCTGGGTTTCTCCGTTTCTGGCTTCTTGGTTTCTGGGTTTGTGGCTTCTGTTCGTGCTGTGTTATTTTCTGGCTTTTCTTCGTTCTTCTCTTGAGGTAAGATCTGGGTTTCTAGTATCTGTTCAGTGTATGTATACTGTTTCAATTTTTTTTTGGCTTCTGTTATTCTATTTTTTTATATGATTAATCAAATGTGGAATGAATTTGTTGTATACTTGTATGTTGGATTTGGGAATAAAATTGATGCATGTTGAAATTTAAAATTATGTTCTGGTCTGTTCTTCAATTTTTATTTTTTTTTAATCTTGTCAAGTCTGCTCTGTTTATTCCACATGAATTTGTTGTATACTTGTATGTTGGATTTGGGAATAAAATTGATGCATGTTGAAATTGAAAATTATGTTCTGCTCTGTTCTTCAATTTTTATTTATTTATTTTTAATCTTGTCAAGTCTGTTTATTCCACATGAATTTGTTGTATACTTGTATGTTGGATTTGGGAATAAAATTGATGCATGTTGAAATTGAAAATTATGTTCTGCTCTGTTCTTCAATTTTTATTTTTTTTTAATCTTGTCAAGTCTGCTCTGTTTATTCCACATGAATTTGTTGTATACTTGTATGTTGGATTTGGGAATAAAATTGATGCATGTTGAAATTGAAAATTATGTTCTGCTCTGTTCTTCAATTTTTATTTATTTTTTTTTAATCTTGTCAAGTCTGTTTATTCCACATGAATTTGTTGTATACTTGTATGTTGGATTTGGGAATAAAATTGATGCATGTTGAAATTGAAAATTATGTTCTGCTCTGTTCTTCAATTTTTATTTTTTTTTTAATCTTGTCAAGTCTGCTCTGTTTATTTTTTTTATTTTGCGACTCTGCTCTATTGAATGCATATAAAATTATAAATTGTATGAACTATGAACTATGAATTGATATATTTCTGGATTCTGGATTGCTGGCATTCTGAATTTAGATGGAACAGTCACAAAATGATCAACAACAACAACATAATGCTAGACAAGAATCTCAGACAGCTTCCTCTCGAGGAAAATCTGACCCGGCTTGGGAATATTTCACTGTGAAATATGATAAAAATAATAAGGCACAATATACGTGTATTTTTTGTTTGAACACTTATAATGGAGAGACATTGATGGTAGACCAATATTTTACTTCTCATAAGTTATCCAAAAGTGCTAATGGAAAGATGGTTAGCTCAATTGTCTTGGACAGTAAGTTTTGGCAAGACTGTCTTACCACTGTGAAAATTGTTGGTCCTCTAATTAAGTTGTTGAGGCTTGTTGATGCTGATGAAAAACCCTCTTTGGGAATCGTGTATGAAGGCATGCAAAGAGCAAAAAAGGCTATTTCAAAGTTTATTATGTTGGGTGATAATTGGTAAACATTAAAAAGTATTTGATTTTTATATCTATATAGGTGAATGGTGGAGGCTACATGATGGGAGTGCTCCTAATTTGCAAAAAATGGCAGTTCGTCTTCTTCATCAAACCTCTTCTTCATCTGGATGTGAGAGGAACTGGAGCCTTTTTGAACAAATCCATTCAAAGAGGAGGAACCGATTAGAGAATCAAAGGTTAAGTGACATTGTTTATGTCACCTATAACCTACGCCTTCAATCTAGGTTGCATCGAAAGAAGAGGAATTATGACCCAATTGACATTCAAAGCATTGACACAGTAGATTTTTGGGTAATGGCAGGTGAGGATGATCCTAAATTTACTAATGGAGATGTTGAAGGCATTGAAAGTTTAATATACACTGATAATGCTATGCCTTCGTATCCTAATGGTGAGTGACATAGCAAACTTTGTTTCCTTCCATAAAGATACATGTCATTAACATTGATTTTCTTATTGAGTTTTCTTTCTATTTTATTAGATGGTGGAGACATGGAAGTTGAAGTGGATATGCCTGATGTTGTAATTGAATCCTCAAATACTTCTTTTGGTGATATTTCTGAAGATGCTGGCTTTGGCTTACCTGTTTATGATGGAGACATCGGAACACTTAATGATGATTATGACTTCTGATGAGTAGTGTCTTTGTTTAGTTGAAGTATTGTTTGTTGAACATTGTTTCTTTTGGTTGCAAAACATTGTGTTTGTTACTTTGTCATTTGTCATTTATGTGCGTTTTGAATATTGTCATTTGAAGTTGTTATGGCCTTTTAATGATAAATTATGTATTGTTCATTTTGTGAAATTGTTAAATTTTGAATCTTATTAGTTTAAAATTATTGAATTTAACTTTTTAAAATTATGTATTCAATTTTTTATAATTTCGCTCTATATTTAATTAAACCGGTTCAACCACGGTTGAACCATTGAACCATTAAACCAGTTACTTGACCGGTTCGATGACCGGTCCGGTTCTCACAACCTTGTTAAATAGTTACATTATGTAATTAAAAGTAAAAATAAAAACATAAACATTTTAAGTTCTCTTACGACCTTAATACTAAAAATTATATAATTTATTAGAATAACTAAAATTTTAAAAATATATAATTTAAAAAGACTAAAACTTATTTAATTTAATAGAATATTCTTAGTATTTATTATTAAATAATTGTACATTAATGACATATAATAGGATATGCATAACATAACTTATTATATACTGTTGGAGTACTTATCCTTATTTCTTACATCTAATCATTTATTTTAATTATTAAGGTTAAAAGACAAGTAATCATGAAGAATAATAGGTAAAGTTTAAAATGGATCTAAATTTTATGTTTTCAAATTTTGTCGTTGTATTTCCAGAATAAACTATACATAACAATGACCTTAGCTAACGTAATATCATTGGCTAATTAACTTATTTTATTAACTCAATTTTTTTTTCACTATTAAAAACTGTAAATATATTGATTAAAATTGAAGATAAAAAAAATAATAAAATTGTGAAAGAATAGGAAAATAAAAGAATTGTGAAAGAAAAAGATGAAGAAATTTTATTGATTGTTGATTGAATGAATTGTAAACTATGAAGGTAAAATTAAGTATATATAGAGTATTGGCCTATGAAAGATAAAAATAAATAAAGATAAGATATAGATAAAGATAAAGATAACTATAAGATAAGATAAAGACTAAATTATCATTTAATTGTGTATTCTGTTGGGCTGAATTTGTGGGCCGTGAGACGTCTTTATTGTTGTCATGGGCTAAGGTGGAAGAGTGGTTTAATACGCCCCCGCAAGCTGGAGGATGAAAGATGTCAAGAACACTAAGCTTATTCAGATTAAGATGGAAGGGTTAAGGAGACAAAGGCTTGGTGAAGATGTCAGCTAGTTGCCCAGAAGAGGAAATTGGGAGAAGTTTCATCACTCCAGCTTGAGCTTTTTGTCGAACCAAGTGACAATCAACCTCTAAATGTTTGGTCCGTTCATGAAAAACCGGGTTAGCAGCAATATGAAGAGAACTCTGATTATCACAATATAAAACTGGTGGGCGGATAGGAGAGATGCGTAAAAATTGTAACACATTTAGTTTCTCTGAGATAAGCAAATTCCCTTCTCTGATTGAGCAACTTCAATACCCAAAAAATATTTTAATGGGCCCAAGTCTTTAATGCGGAAGTGTTGGTGTAAAATAGACTTAATGGCAGCAAGTTCAGAAATGGAATTACCAGTGAGAACAATGTCGTCAACATAGACTAAAAGGATAGAAATTTGATCACCGATGAATTTGACAAATAAACTATAATCATATGAGGTCTGCTGATATCCATGAGATAGCAAAAGATGAGAAAGTTTGTCATACCACATACGACTAGATTGTCGTAAACCATACAGTGACTTTAATAGCTTACAGCATTGATTCGGTTGAGGAGATATAAATCCGGGTGGCAGAGTCATATAAACATCCTCAGAAAGATGCCCATGTAAGAAAGCATTATTGACATCCAACTGATGTATAGGCCAATGCTTCATAGAGGCCAATGCCAAAACTAATCTGATAGTGGCAGGCTTGACAACAGGGGAGAAAGTTTCCAAAAAATCAACACCTTCAGTTTGAGTGAACCCTTTAGCCACAAGGCATGCTTTATATCAATCAACTGAACCATCAGGCTTGCGTTTGATGCGATAGACCCATTTACAGCCAACCGGCTTAACCCCTGCAGGGCAATCAACAAGACGCCAAGTTTTGTTCAGCTCAGGAGCATCCAACTCATCTTTCATAGCACTACGCCAATTAGAGTGTTGATTGGCGTCCTTAAAAGACTTTGGCTCAACGTCAGAATGTATAGATAAAAGAAACTTTTTATGTGAAGATGAAAGAGAAGAAAAAGACATGACTGAAGATAAAGGATACTTGCACTTTGAGGGAATTGATTTGTAGAGATGAGAGAGGAATTACACAAGTAATCAGAGAGATATGCTGGAGGTCGGTGAGGCCGGTCGGAATGACGAGGATAGGGTTACTCAGGTGGTGAAGAAGGTGACGGGGGATTAGAAGATGATGGTGGACTGGTGTCTAGTGTTGAAAGTGATTCGGTGGTCATGGGTTCAACTTGGTTAGGAAACGATAGTGAGGAAGAAGGAGAGGTTGTTGGAGAAAATAAAGAACTAGGTGGAGTTGGGTCAATGGGTATAGGTGAGGGTTCAACTGGAAGGCTAACTGAATCTTATTTTTGAGAAGGTGTGTTTGGCAATGTTGGGATGAGTGTCTGGAATTGGACATTTTTTGTGACTAAGGGCAAGATCTTTTCATAAAAAATCACGTTTCTAGAAATCTCAATTCTTTTATCTTCTAAAACATAAACAATATACCCTTTAAAACCAGATTGAAAGCCAATAAATACAGCCTTTTTTGGCTCTTGGATCAAATTTTGATCTATTTGCCATTTGGGTAGAAACAAAACATAAGCATCCAAAAACTTTAATGTCATGATAATTTGGTGGATGATTGAATAAAATCTCAAATGGTGTTTTAAAATTAATTGCGGATGATGAAACTCTATTAAGTAAATAAACAGCATGTCTAACAGCATAAGACCAAAAAGATGATGGTAAATTAGATTGAAACATAAGAGCACGAGCTATATTCAAAATATGTTGATGCTTGCGTTCTACCCTTCCATTTTGTTGAGGAGTTTCAATACAACTACGTTGATGAATAATGCCCTTTGAAGCATAAAAATCAGGTAAAATAAATTCTGGTCCATTATCGGAACGAATAGTTTTGACTTTGGAGTTGAATTGTGTTTCAATTAAAGTAATAAAATTTTTTATTTGATTCTGTACTTCTCCTTTTGATTTTAATAAAGTAACCCATGTAAAGCGGCTAAAATCATCAACAATAGTAAAAAAATATTTATGATTATGAATAGAATCTTGTCGAAACGGACCCCAAATATCAAAGTGTAATAAATCAAAACTTGCATTGGCTTTGTTAAAACTTTGAGAAAATGAAAGTTTCTTTTGTTTAGAAAGATGACAAATGTCACAAGCCTCATCATGATGCATAGAGATAAAAGGAAATTGTTTATGTAAATGATTAAGTCTTTGCCCAGAAAGGTGTCCTAAACATAAGAAATAAACCAAGACAAATTTGATGCAATGTGATCTGTGGCACCAGAATCAATGATCCAAGTATTCAAGAATGAATCTTGATTTGAAGAATTGTTAACAGTAGAAAAGGTATTGAAAGAACAAAGATAATGAGTAGTTGGACTTGGCAGAAGCTCAAGTTGGTTTGAAGGACGAGCTTCTTCATTGAAAGGAAGTGCCATGAAAGAAGAGTGTTGGGCTGACGAAAGGTCCAAAAGAGACTCCGGATGAAGTTGCTGGTGTGCCCTTTCTCCTTGATCCATGGATGTCAGCAGAGCTCAAGAGGAGCTCTGATACCATAATAAAATTGTGAAAGAATAGGAAAATAAAAGAATTGTGAAAGAAAAAGATGAAGAAATTTTATTGATTGTTGATTGAATGAATTGTAAACTATGAAGGTAAAATTAAGTATATATAGAGTATTGGCCTATGAAAGATAAAAATAAATAAAGATAAGATATAGATAAAGATAAAGATAACTATAAGATAAGATAAAGACTAAATTATCATTTAATTTGTGTATTCTGTTGGGCTGAATTTGTGGGCCGTGAGACGTCTTTATTGTTGTCATGGGCTAAGGTAGAAGAGTGGTTTAATAATCATAGATCTAAGTAACATTATTATGACCAATAAAATTTTTTCATGTTAAAAAAAAAAAGCACTTAAGATTTTTAATTCCTTGTACATGATTATGTGCAAAGTTTATATGGATTGAGTGTCAGGTGCTAATTTAGAGTTGAGATGAAGAACAAGCGGTGATAAAAACTAACTATTTATAATTTAGAGATACATATACCTGAGAGTAACGAACGGTGAGTGAAATACAAAATATTAAAGATTGAGATAAAGTATGTCCTTGATAATAACAACATGTGTTACATACTTACATATTCTGACCATCTGCTATACAAATTGAACATCTATATTATTTTTTTCATAAATTACATTATCCTAAAATATTATTATAAAATTTTAACTTTGAATATATTTTATAAAAAATTGCTATTGATCCTAAATAATACTAATTAATCCTAATGGATCCTAATTATATTCTAACAGGCAAATGCCTAAATCAAATAAATCCACTATGCTTATTTCATAGAAGCTTGTCAATAAATAAAATCTGCATGAGGAATGCTAGGGGGCAGCAACTTTGTGATTTGTAACCATCAAATAGCCAATCAATGATGGTTTTAATGGTATGAGATGAATGAGATTTTATCCAATGGCTCACTTTTGTTTACTGGTTACATGCTGGCCAGAATTTAACAAAGTTGCTGGTTCCTAAACTTTTTCAATCTGCATTTAGACCAGCGCTTTACAGGAAATTAAGATAAATTGAAACTATACTTTCATAAATATTATTATTATAAATGGATAAGTAGATTGAACAATACCCAGTTTACCTTCAATCCTTTCATTGTTTTTTGGTTCATAAGCCAATGCGTATACATCAGCCTCCTTTGATCGCTCAGCAATAAGCCTTCCAACCACTCTACAAGCATTGGAGGGGAGAGAGTTTTGAAGATCCTTAGCGTTTGTGGTAGCGACAGAGATCACTTTGCTTGTTCCTCCGTGCATCACCTTAGCATGAAAAAGAACGGTCTCATGTACATATCTGTCCTCTGCTTCCATGATTTTCTGTTAGGTTTCTTTGCAGCTTCACTTTGAGATCTTCGGGTCCAAGCAGCTCGAATGAAAGAGCACCCCTACAAAACACAGATGTTGATACAAAGAGTTGATTGAGCATGGAGAAGGCGAAAGAATTAAAATTGCTTCCAATATCTAATCATTGCAATCGTCAGAATTCAAGTCAATTTCTATGAATAATTAACAACTAACAAGTAGAAATAACAATAATTATATATAGCAACATCTAGAACTTGGAAAAAAAATCAAATATGAAAGTGAAAAAGGTTCATCACTGACAAAAGAAAAGAATAAACAAAACAAATTCATCCAAACTTATATCAAAGTTTTCTGAACATGCCAATACCACCGAATAACCACTTTTCTTAGCATCTCCCTAACAATGAGTTCCTTCTATTAATAATGACAAAGCATACCAAGTGATGGAAATATGACGAAATGAACCACAGCTCCTCAAATTTTATTCAAAATCAATCCCAATAAGGCATGTGGCCATTCACATTTTCTCAAAATTTCAAACTACATATAAAATCATTATTTTAAGAAAATAATTCTCCAAGAGCATACATCTTAAGCTGAAAACGTTAACTTTATCAGACGAGGTATAAATAAATAAATTAGGAAGCGATTCACATATTCCGTGGTACTTGACATAAATACGATGTTCTGTTCATGTCAACCATTAGGATATAACATAAACAATATTAACGGTCAAGATGTTGGTAGTTGTGTTTGAGTGATCATCAAGATGATGGCGTCATGGTTGATGGGGAATTGAGACCGGTTATGCAATTAGGAGTATTAATGTCTATTCAATTTCTTTTCTACAGTAAAAAGTCGTTGTGTACTGTGAAGGTGATGTTAAGCCAAGCCGTGGTGTTAGCTTTAGCTGAGTTGTAAATTTTTTGGGCTTACTTTATTTTGTCCAAGTGTGTTTGTTGGGTTTAGGTATGTTTTTTATTATTATGAAAAAAAATTTTTTTGGGTAATGATGAACTGAATTGAGATGGATTCATGGTGAAATAGAATGAGTGTAGTTGAATACTTGTGTTAACTTTTTTATTGTACATTATGAATGGAATATCTAAATGGGTAAAGTTAAAATATTTTAAGATATTTAAAACTTAAATTAAATGAATAAATGAATAAAATATTGAGTTATTAAGTATTACAAAACACACGTCAACGAACTATAGCTCAAATAGCATATTCTTTCCATATTTACTTAGAGATTGCTGATTCGAGTCTTCTTCTCTTTGAAAAAAAAAAGTATTACGAAACATACTGAAAATGAATTTCTTCCTTATCACATTAATGAATCATTAAAATGAATATGTAATATGAAAGTAGTTTATATTAATGTGGTTTCAAAAATGGTATAAATAAAATTTTGGAGAAATAGAGATTTAAATAAAAGTATTTAAGAAGAGTTTTTAACTTATTAAAAATTATTTTTAATTTAATTTACCAAATATAAATATTACATGATTAAAATAAAGTTAGTCTCTCACCACAAAAAAGCCAAGTGAAGTTAATCTAGTGGAGTTTGCATGGTAAGTAGTAGCATTGATATTTTCAATAATCATGTAAGTAATTAGCAGTAGCATTGGACTTTAAAAAAATTCTGATGGCCCAATATCTTCAAGGTTGTCATTTGTTTTGCATCCATCAACTACAAGCTGATTACCTGCTTTTAAAGTTATCCTCTTTTGACATTTTCTCTCTTTAAATATGGTTAATTTAGTCCTTTTCCATTCAATAAAAAATAAATCCTTACTGGATTGAACTTTATGTTTCATTTTCTGTGAGAGTACATGTGATAATTTTCCAATAAATTATTAGTAGTAAAACAAAGGACTTTCGCTCACATCAATCAATCATCCATCCATGAACTAAAAAAATAAATAAATAAATAAATAAAAATATATGAAACTGTAAATAAAAATGTATAGGGTTAAGGTTAACAAAAAAAACTAATTTCAGTTAATAAGAAATTTGAGGATTTTTTATTTTAATATTAAACCTAAGAGTGAATAGAGTTTTATGTTAATGTTACAAAAAATAAAATTTTACAGTATTTTAGAAATGCTGTTCTATACAAGCACAATAGACAGAACACGTATTGTACTGACAATATACAGTCTGTGTATGTATAATATGCAATCCATGTATTGTAATTTAATATTAAAACAATACAATACGTAATCTGTGTATTGTCTTTATAAATTAAAAACAATTAATCTAACAATCTGTCTTTTGCGAATTCTACAACCCCTAAAATTTTACAAAACACTGTAACTTTTAATATTAAAAAATTACACCAAATCTTATCTAATATCTAAAAAAATGAATCCAAATTTAGTTTAGATTAGTAAACCAAACTAATTTTAAATAAGGAAACCAGTTATTAACGGGTTACAAAAGTAGTAAGGCAGTTTTAAAAATAAAATCCAATTTTAAAAAGGTAATCAATTTTTTCATTTAAAAATCATTTTTTTTTTAATTTAAAACCAGATTTTGCATTTAAAAACCAGTTTTATGTAAAATCAATTTTAACTTATAAGACAATTTTTGACATTTTAACAAGTCAGTTTAGCCTTTTTACCATTATAAAATTGGTTTAAATCTATAAACCAATTTTTTACCCTTTTAAATGAAAGATCATCGGGTCATATTATAAATAGACATGAAGAATATATCAATTTAGATGCACATTCTGAAAAATTGCTAGTATCATATTGAAAGCAGCATAGCCACAACAAATTATGAAGTATTTTTCTTAACAAATCTAAACACCTATTTCTTTTCCAATTCTTTCCTTTAAAGATGGTTAAAAATATAACTATATATTAATGTTACCTTTTACTATAAATTTAAGCTTAAGTTTTTGAGATAACTGAAAGACGAGAGTTCGATCATTGGTAATTCAAAAGTGAAAAAAATAGTATAAGATAAAAGAAACGAAAAAAGAACGTCTATGCAAAAATCAAACAAACCAAAAAAAGTCCTTGCTTAAAGAAAAATATTAAAAATATAACCATTAATATTGTTTTCCCTATCGGTAGGGACGGATATATTCACAAGACAGTAGAGGCAACTATCCAAGTGAAATTGCAAAAAGTAGTGAGTAGTTCTTAATGAAATACCATAGTTGATCCCACTACATAATTAATTTTGCCTCCACCCCCAAATCTCAAAATCTCTTTCTTCTTTCCTTTTTCAATTTTCTTCCTTTGCTCTAGCCTCCGCCCTCCAGGCTCCAGAGATACTATCGCCATTCCGCGTCTCCGCTAATGTGGCAGTGTCACTGGCCCATTATCGCTGACATTGCTACTCTGTTCAGTATTTCTCCCACGTGGCTCTGTCGGTTTCTCCTTGTATCACCGCGATTCTCCCGCGTGGTTCCATCGATTTCTCCTTGCATTGCCTCCGCACCGCGTCTGGTGGTTCTGCCTTCTTTCTGCATAACTGTGTTCCTCTTTTGCATCATTGGTTATGATTTGTGTGGTTCTGCCGCTGCGTTCCTTCCTTCGGCAGTTCGGCATCCGATTTTGCCTTCTTCTTCAACAAACATCAATCCTCTTCTGGTTCTTCATTCTTATTCTACGATCCTCTTCTCTGTTCAGTGTTCAGTCTTCAGCAGTTCAAGTGTTCAACCTTCGTCCTGCTGTTGTTGCTGCTGGGCACCACACTGCTACTGGCTTCTGCCTCTTGGAGTTCAGTAGTTCAGTCTTGGACTCTTGGTACTCATGAATCACCGAAACCGATATCTACTTGCTTAGTTGCTTTGTTGCTTTGTTGCTTAGTTAGTTAGTTGCTTCGTTCAGTTCATTGCTTATTTGCTTCATTGTTTGATAATTGATATAGTTGGTTTGGTAATTATGATTGAATTTATTTTGATGATGTAATTGCTAATTTAGTTTCATTAATTTGTTTGTTAATTATTTTTTTGTATTGAGTTATTTTGAATTAGGAATGTGGGATATTATTAGTTGCTGCTGTTGCCTGTTGGAAATTAATTTAGATGGCACATGTCTGTCAATTTTTTATTTATAATTTCATATTAAACTTTTTAATTTGTGTAGAATTGTGAATTAATTTAATTAATTAATTAACTTAGGTTTATAATTTTATCCTATTAGTAATGGAGAAATATTTCAAAAGAATTTTATCATTGGTGATTGGATCCCAAAACAATTCATCAACCTCTTCTAACAAAATGAGGTTTTTAGAATTCGAAGTAGAGAGTCTTATAGCAGATCCAGGACAATGACTAAAGATTTTAAGTTATCATCCGAATGACAGAGACAAAGTTAGATATGCATATGTAAAAAGGTCCTTGTCAACCATAGACTCATGATTTTTTGCAAACTGCTTGTGGTTCTTCTTTTCGAAGATTTAATACTAATTTGCTTGATGATTATGGCAATCGACTAAAGTATAGTATATCAAAAGATGCTATTTTTTTGTCTTTGTTATTATTTTATGAAACTTGAGACTGAAGGTGGTGATACTTTTGTAACTAATGACTTTTCAAATTGAAAAAAAAGGAGAGATTACAAACTCATGTTGGGATTCATGATAGTGCTCATAATCAAGTTTGGAGAAAATGTGAAGAATTTATGAAGCCAAAACAACGCATTAGTGCTGCTATCGAAAAACAATCTGAGCAAGCTAAAAAGAATTGTCAAATTCATTTGACAGCCACAATTAATTGTATTAGATTTCTTTTGAGACAAGGATTGGCCTTTCGTGGTAATGATGAGATAGATGATTCTGTTAATTAAAGAAATTTTTTGGAACTTCTAAACTTTCTTGCGCAACTAATTGAAGAGATTGATCATGCTTTCAAAAATGCTAGTAGGAATCTCAAACTAAGAGCGCCCTCAATTCAAAAAGAGATTGTAAGAGCTGCTACAGTGAAATGATAAAAGTTATTGTTAATGATCTTGGGGATGAATTGTTTGTTGTGTTGGTTGATGAAGTCTGCGACATTTCTATTAAGGAGCAAATGTCAGTTTGTTTAAGGTATGTGAACAAAGAAGGACAAGTTAGGGAGCATTTTTTTGGTCTTGTTCATCTTTTTAATACCAATACTTTATCTCTAAAATTAACATTAGAGTCATTATTAGAAACATATAATTTAAGTTTATCAAGAGTACGTAGTCAAAGATATAATGGTGCAAGTAATATACGAGGAGAATTTAATGGTTTGAAATCTTTGATATTGAAAGAAAATTCTTATGCTTTCTATGTACATTATATTTTTTTGCCCACCAACTTCAGTTAGCTCTTGTAACGGTTGCAAAAAAATAAGTTAAAATTTCTTTGCTTTTTAATTTATTAACCAATTTGTGCAATGTTGTTGGAGCTTCGTGTAAACGAAGAGATATGCTTTGTGATGATAACTAAGACAATTGAAGCATTACAAAGTGAAAAAATTCTAGTGGACGTGGTTTGAATCAAGAAATAGCTTTAAAAAGAGTTGGAGACACTAGATGGGGTTCACACTATGGAACTATACTTAGATTAATTTCTTTGTTTTCTTCCGTAGTCAATATTCTTGAATATGTTGAGGAAGATAGAAATAATTTAGAACAAAAAGCTAAAGTATGTCATTTATTGAATGTCATTCAATCCTTTGAATTCATTTTCAACTTACACTTGATGAAAAATATCTTGAGAGTTACTAATGAATTATCTCAAACATTAAAAAGGAATGATCAAGAGATTGTAAATGCTATGGTATTGGTTAAAGTGTCTAAGCAATGATTGCGAACTATAAGAGATGATGGTTAGTCTCTTTTACTTGACGAAGTCTCGTTGTTTTGTGACAAACATAATATTACTATTCCAAAAATAGATGATATATTTGTATCACAAGGAAGATCAAGACACAAATCTCAAAAGATCTCAAATTTGCATCATTTTCAAGTTGAGATATTCTATCAAGTATTTGATAGACAACTTCAAAAACTCAATAATCATTTTACAGAGGTGAATACTGAATTGCTTCTTTGTATAGCTTGTTTGAATCCACAACACTCATTTCTTGTGTTTGATAAGGAGAAGTTGATCCAGTTAGCTCAATTCTATCTATTATAATTTTTTTCTACTCAACTTTTGGCACTTGATAGTCAATTTGAGAACTTCATATTAGATGTACGATCTGATGATCAATTCTCAAACTTAAATGTGATTGGTACTCTTTTTCAGAAATTACTTGAGACTCGAAAAAATATTGTTTATCCATTGGTATTTTTTTTTTTTTTTTTTTGAAGTTAGCTTTAGTTTTGCCCATAGCAACTGCATCAGTTGAAAGAACTTTTTTTTTTTACTATAAATGTCATAAAGAGTCAGCTTCATCATTGTATAGGAGATAAATTTTTAAATGATTATTTAGTGACATATATAGAAAGAGAGACATTTGATTGTATTGATAATGAAAGATTATTCAATCTTTTCAAAATATAAAATTTAGAAGAATGGTGTAACACCCTACCACATAGAGCTTTACACCTAGGACGTAAATCAGAGGTGGCGAGGTGCTACGACCTCTAAAAATAAAAATACTTATATATTATAGTTGGAAGAAATTGTAACTAGGAGTCATGAAAAAGTGAGCTAAACAAAAGCGTAACAGAAATCACGTCACACTCGAACAGTTAAGCTTAAAACGGACATGCAAGATTGAAAGGAAGGATAAACTAAATATATCAAACAGAATTCCAAAAGATATAATTATCAAGCTAATGACTCGATCTGCGAAGTTAAAGTCGGTCAGAGTATATATACATACATATATAACCCAAAAACAGCCCAAGAGACTTGATACATACACCAGTTTCTCCAAGTTGACATCTAGGAGGGACAAAACATAAAAGATAAATAGAGGAGAATCTATATACATATATACAAAGCATAAAACAAAATACAGTAATCCTAAAATAACCAACTTCGCTTGCAGAGAAAACTCCAAACGCTCACCGAGGTGCCTCTCGACCTGTATCTGAAAACAACAATATATGTATAGAATGAGAATCGGGAGTTCTCAGTATGGTAAAGGTGCCGACGTACATATTGTGTAAGGTTCTGGAAAAGCCAAAGGCAATCTTAGAACTCCGACACTCAGATTTAAAACTTAGAGTTATAAATTAAACCAGAAATCAAGTAAACTATCTAAGGTGGAATAACCATCGTCACACCTTCACCACACGATGGATCTCTCAGTTGTAGAGACATATAATACAGACAAGAAAAACACAGATAGGATGTAATTACAGCAAATAGCTCAGATAACAATTAATAACATTTAAGCAATTAGGCAAACCAAAATAATGCACACTCAAACAAATCATATAAATTCACATGATGCAAGCCTCTCCTACTGGCCGTGAGCTCATACGTTGGTTAAACTGCCAGAACCCGACAGATTTGGTAGCTAACCCGGATATTATCTCTAGGTTGCGCATCCCTAGAAGAAACACAAACGAAGGAGAGTACCTTTCCACCTTTTTCTGGAGGAATTACGAAGGAGAGTACTTTTCCATATCAAAGGAGTGTGCCTTTCCACCTTGCAACGAGAGAAAAACGTGAGAGAACAATACAAAAGAGAGTGTCTTTTCACCTTCCCCATATCCACATCATGACAAGAGAGGAAATCCTTCATCCTCAACTTGCCAACCTCGTGAGCGGGATAAAACCTCCAACCTCACTGCAAGCGGGATAAAATCATTATCCCCACAAATTCACGATGCACTGAGAAAGCGGGACTACGTCACCGTCCTTGCCAGGCAATCAATAAACTTTAAATTAACAATCACAAATCATACCTCATCATTTTCATCAGAATCAACCATCATAGTTTTCCATACATCAGAATCAGCATTCTGGGCGTTTAACGCCAGAAAAGGGTATCTGGCGTCTGGTTGGCGTTAAACGCCAGAAATGGCAGACAAACTGGCGTTTAACGCCAGAAAAGGGTGTCTGGCTGGCGTTAAACGCCAGAAAGGGGCAGCAGACTGGCGTTTAATGCCAGGAAAGGTAGTAGAGCTGGCGTTAAACGCCAGCTCCATACTCTCTTCACCACTCACATCCATCCATCATAAAACCCCACCTACCTCACCATTCAAATTCAAACCATTTCCCTCTCAAACCCACCCCTTCATAATTGAATTTCCCCTCTTTTTTACCCTATAAATACCCATCCTTACCACTTTCAATTTCACACATCTTACACACTCCTACCCCCCTTGGCCGAACCTAACACACACCTCCATCTCCCCCATTTCTTCTGCTTCTCCTCCTTTCTTTCTTCTTTTGCTCGAGGACGAGCAAACATTTTAAGTTTGGTGTGGAAAAAGCTCTGCTTTTTTTTTTCCATAACCATTAATGGCACCAAAGGCCGGAGAAACCTCTAGAAAGAGGAAAGGGAAGGCAATTGCTTCCACCTCCGAGTCATGGGAGATGGAGAGATTCATCTCAAAGGTCCATCAAGACCACTTCTATAAAGTTGTGGCCAAGAAAAAGGTGATCCCCGAGGTCCCCTTCATGCTAAAAAAGAGTGAATATCAGGAGATCCTCATCCTTTCACTAAAAGAATCAACTTTGATCAAAGGTTAGACCAAGTCCTCATGGACATCTGTGTGGAAGGAGCTCAATGGAAAAGAGACTCAAGAAGCAAGCCGGTTCAATTGAGAAGGCCTGACCTCAAACCCGTGGCTAGAGGATGGTTGGAGTTCATCCAACGCTCTATCATTCCTACTAGCAACCGGTCTGAAGTTACTGTGGACCAGGCTATCATGATTCATAGTATCATGATTAGAGAGGAAGTGGAAGTTTATGAGATCATATCTCTAGAACTATACAAGGTGGCTGACAAGCCTTCCACTTTGGCAAGGAGAGCCTTTCCTCATCTCATCTGTCACCTATGCAATTCAGTTGGAGTGTCATAGAGGAAGACACCCTTATTGAAGAGGATAAGCCCATCACTAAAAAGAGGATGGAGCAAACAAGAGAGCCCACTCATGGACCTCAACAAGAGCATGAGGAAATTCCTCATCAAAAAATCCATGAGATGCCTCAAGGGATGCATTTCCCTCCACACAACTATTGGGAGCAACTCAACACCTCTTTAGGAGATTTGAGTTCCAACATGGAACAACTAAGAATGGAGCATCAAGAGCACTCCATCATCCTCCATGAAATCAGAGAGGACCAAAAGGCCATGAGAGAAGAGCAACAAAGGCAAGGAAGAGATATTGATGAGCTCAAGCACTCCATAGGATCTTCAAGAGGAAGAACTAGCCGCCATCACTAAGGTGGACCCGTTCTTTAATTTTCTTGTTCTTATTTTTCTGTTTTTCGATTTCTATGCTCTATGTTTTATCTATGTTTGTGTCCTTATTACATGATCATTAGTGTTTAGTGTCTATGTCTTAAAGCTATGAATCCTTCACCTTTCTTAAATGAAAAAAATGTTTTCTGAAAAAAGAAAAAGAAGTACATAAATTTCAAATTACATCTTGAAAATAATCTAATTATTTTGATGTGGTGGCAATACTTTTTGTTTTCTGAATGAATGCTTAAACAGTGCATATTTTTTATATTGTTGTTTATGAATGTTAAAATTGTTGACTCTTGAAAGAATAATAAAAAAGGAAAAATGTTGTTGATAATCTGAAAAATCATAAAATTAATTTTTGAAGAAAGAAAAAGCAGTGAAAAGCTTGCAAAAAAAAGTGGCAAAAAAAAAATAAAATAAAGAAAAAAAGAAAGAAAAAGAAAAAGCAAGCAGAAAAAGCCAATAGTCCTTTAAACCAAAAGGCAATGGTAAAAAGGATCCAAGGCTTTGAGCATTAATGGATAGGAGGACTCAAAGGAATAAAATCCTAGCCTAAGCGGCTAACTCAAGCTGTCCCTAACCATGTGCTTGTGGCGTGAAGGTGTCAAGTGAAAAGCTTGAGATTGAGCGGTTAAAGTCGTGGTCCAAAGCAAAAAGAGTGTGCTTAAGAGCTCTGGGCACCACTAAATGGGGACTCTAGCAAAGCTGAGTCACAATCTGAAAAGGTTCACCCAGTTATGTGTCTGTGGCATTTATGTATCCGGTGGTAATACTGGAAAATAAAATGCTTAGGGTCACGGCCAAGACTCATAAAGTAGCTGTGTTCAAGAATCAACATACTAAACTAGGAGAATCAATAACACTATCTGAATTCTAAGTTCCTATGGATGCCAATCATTCTAAACTTCAAAGGATAAAGTGAGATGCCAAAACTGTTCAAAAGCAAAAAGCCACTAGCCCCACTCATCTAATTGGAAATGAGCTTCATTGATATTTGGAATTCATTGTATCTTCTCTTCTTTTTATCCTATTTTGTTTTTAGTTGCTTGGGGACAAGTAATAATTTAAGTTTGGTGTTGTGATGAGCGGATAATTTATACCCTTTTGGCATTGTTTTTACATAGTTTTTAGTATGTTTTAGCTACTTTTTATTATATTTTTATTAGTTTTTATTCAAAAATTACATTTTTGGACTTTGCTATGAGTTTGTGTGTTTTTCTGTGATTTCAGGTATTTTCTGGCTGAAATTGAGGGACCTGAGCAAAAATCTGATTCAGAGGCTGAAAAAGGACTTCAGATGCTATTGGATTCTGACCTCCCTGCACTCGAAGAGAATTTTCTGGAGCTACAGAAGCCCAATTGGTGCGCTCTTAATTGAGTTGGAAAGTAGACATCCTGGGCTTTCTAGCAATATATAATAGTTTATTCTTTACCCAAGATTTGATGGCCCAAACTGGTTTCCAAACGCAGACCAAAGAATTCTGGCATAAAACGCCAGAACTGGCACTAAAACTGGCATAAAACGCCCAAACTGGCACCAATGCTGGCGTTTAACTCCAAGAATAGCCTAAGCACGAAAAAGCTTCAATGCTCAGCCCAAGCACACAACAACTGGGCTCCGAAAGTGGATTTCTGCACTATCTGCACTTAGTTACTCATTTTCTGTAACCCTAGGTTACTAGTTTAGTATAAAAACTACTTCTAGAGATTTATTTTCGTCTTTTGACCATCTTTTGGAATCTTATGCTATCATAGACTATTGTTCACGTTGGGAGGCTGGCCTCACGGCCATGCCTAGACCTTCTTTCACTTATGTATTTTCTACGGTTGAGTTTCTACACCCCATAGATTAAGGTGTAGAGCTCTGCTGTTCTTCATGAATTAATGCAAGTACTATTGTTTTTCCTTCAATTCATGCCTACTTCTTCTCCAAGATATACTCTTGTACTTAATTCAGTTAAGTTAGAATGAAGGGGTGACCCGTGACAATCACCCACTATCTTCGTTACTCGCTTAGCCAAGATTCGCGTGTCTGACAACCACAAGTTGTCTACATGATGTTCAACGTAGTCATTGGATGACAGCCGGAGTATATTCTCTTGGATATCTAATACATCGATCGAGTCTGTGAGATTAGTATCTTCGTGGTATAGGCTAGAACCATTGGCAGCATTCCTGGGATCCGGAAGTCTAAACCTTGTCTGTGGTATTCTGAGTAGGATCCGGGAAGGGATGACTGTAACGAGCTTCAAACCTGAAAACGTTGGGCGCAGTGACAGTGTGCAAAAGGATCAATGGATCCTATTTCGACGCTAGCGGGAACCGACAGATGATTAGCCATGCAGTAGCTGTGCCTGGTATTTTTCATCCGAGATGAGAAATCCAACAATTGATTAGCCGTGCAGAAACCGTAGAGGACCATTTTCACTGAGAGGATCTTACAGCTTGCCATGGAAGGGAGCACGCATGGTTGGAAGAAGGCAATAGGAAAGCAGAGGTTCAGAAGCAACAAAGCATCTCCAGACACTTATCTGAAATTCCCACCAATAAATTACATAAGTAACTTTATCTTATTTCATGTTTTATTTGTCTTTTAATTATTAAAACTGCATAACCATTTGAATCCGCCTGACTGAGATTTACAAGAATGACCATAGCTTGCTTCAAGTCGACAATCTCAATGGGATCGACCCTTACTCACGTAAGGTATTATTTGGACGACCCAGTGCACTTGCTGGTTAGTTGCACCGGAGTTGTGAAAAGTGTGAATCACAATTTCGTGCACCAAGTTTTTGGCGCCGTTGCCGGGGATTGTTCGAGTTTGGACAACTGACGGTTCATCTTGTTGCTTAGATTAGGTAATTTTATTTTATGTTTAAGCTTTTTATTTTTATTTTCGAAAAAATTCAAATATATATATATATATATATATATATATATATGTTTTTGAAAAATCAAAAAAAAAATTGTGTTCTTCAAAATTTTTAAGAATGAATTCTAGAGTTTCATGAGATATGTTGAAACCTGGCTGGCTGTTAAGCCATGTCTAATCTTTTGGACTGAGGTTTCCACTTTCCATTGCAAAAAGGACATGCCTGTCTTTGTTATGTTAAAGCTTGGCTGACTATTAAGCCATGTCTAATCTTTTGGATCGGAGCTTTAGAATATCATTGCAGGAGCCTTTGGATTCCCATCAATTTGGCTGTTATATGTCTTGCTCTGCTAAAACTTGGCTGGCCATTTGGCCATGTCTAATTCTTTTGGACCGAAGCTTTAGACTAACATTGCATGATTCCTGGAATTCTTATTAAAAATTTTTGAATTTCTTTATTTTCTTTTTCCAAAATAATTTTCAAAAAATACAAAAAATTAATAAAACCATAAAAACCAAAAATTTTATGTTTCTTGTTTAAGTCTAGTGTCAAATTTTAAGTTTGGTGTCAATTGCATCTTTTTAATTTTTCTTTAAATTTTTGAAAATTCATGCATGTGTTCTTTCTTGATCTTCAAGTTGTTCTTGATGATTGTCTTTGTTTGATCTTTAATTTTTCTTGTTTTGTGTCTTTTCTTGTTTTTCATATGCATTTTCAAATTCATAGTGTCTAAACATTAAAAAATTCTAAGTTTGGTGTCTTGCATGTCTTTCTTTTCTTAAAAATTTTCAAAAATATATTCTTGGTGTTCATCTTGACATTCAAAGTGTTCTTGGTGTTCATCTTGACATTCAAAGTGTTCTCCCTCTCATCTCTTTCTATTTATTTTATTTATTTACTAACACTTCTCTTCTTAAAATTCAAACCCCCTCCATCTCTCTGTGTTTGAATTCCTCCTCCTTCTCTATTCTCATTCTTCTCTTCTTCTACTCACATAAAGGAATCTCTATACTGTGACATAGAGGATTCTTCTTCTTTTCTGTTCTCTTTTTTTTTTCATATGAGCAGGAACAAGGATAAAGACATTCTTGTTGAAGCTGATCTTGAACCTGAAAGGACTCTGAAGAGGAAGCTAAGGGAAGCTAAAGCACAACTCTCTGGAGAAGACCTTACAGAAATTTTTGAAAAAGAAGAAATTATGGCAGCCGAAAACAATAACAATGGTGGAGATGCAAGGAAGATGCTTGGTGACTTTACTGCACCATCTTCTGACTTCTATGGAAGAAGCATCTCAATTCCTGCAATTGGAGCAAACAACTTTGAGCTTAAGCCTCAATTAGTTTCTCTGATGCAGCAGAATTGCAAGTTTCATGGACTTCCATTGGAAGATCCTCATCAGTTCTTAGCTGAATTCTTGCAAATCTGTGACACTGTTAAGACCAATGGGGTTAATCCTGAGGTCTACAGACTTATGCTTTTTCCTTTTGAGCATCTTATGTATATTCTATGATGGTCTGTCTGAATTGTCCAAGATGTCATTGGACCACTCTGCTGGTGGATCTCTTCATCTGAAGAAGACGCCTGAAGAAGCCCAGGAACTCATTGAAATGGTTGCAAATAACCAGTTCATGTACACTTCTGAAAGAAATCCTGTGAATAATGGGATGACTCAGAAGAAAGGAGTTCTGGAGATTGATACTCTGAATGCCATATTGGCTCAGAATAAAATATTGACTCAGCAAGTCAATATGATTTCTCAGAGTCTGACTGGAATGCAAGCTGCATCCGGCAGTACTAAGGAAGCCTCCTCTGAAGGAGAAGCTTATGACCCTGAGAATCCTGGAATGGAAGAAGTGAATTACATGGGAGAATCCTATGGAAACACTTACAATCCTTCATGAAGGAAACATCCTAATCTCTCATGGAAGGATCAACAGAAGCCTCAACAAGGCTTCAATAATAATAATGGTGGGAGAAACAGGTTTGGCAATAGCAAACCTTTTCTATCATCTTCTCAGCAACAGAAAGAGAATTCCAAGCAGAGCCTCTCTGACTTAGCAACCATAATCTCTGATCTATCTGAGACCACTCAAAGTTTCATGACTGAAACAAGGTCCTCTGACGAACAAGATTTTTGCCAGTAAAAAATGTCATAAAAACAGTCGCGTTGTAGATATAGTTTCTAAACCAACAAAAATCCCTTTCGTGCAAACGTTTTGGTTGTCACAAGTAACAAACCCCTATAAAATTGATAACCGAGTATTTAAACCTCGGGTCGTCTTCTCAAGGAATTGCAGGGATGTATGTTCTTATTATTGATTATGAGTTTGTAAATTGGGGTTTTGGAAGTAAGGTGGGAATATGTTATATGACAAATAATTTAAATGGCAATTAAAAATAAATAAATACTGTAAAGCAAACTTTTGGACAAGGTATGAGAAATTGGAAGTCCAGACTTAGTTATCCTTATCAATAACAATGAAAGTCGAATCTTAATTCCACTTGGTCAACCTTTACTAAAATAAAGGAAAGTCAAGGGACTAATTAGTTTGATCTTCAAATCCTATTTATTTCCTAAGAAAAGATTGGGATTATTGAAGTTTAATTCAATTAACAAATATAACAATTATCAATTATGCTATTGAATTGGATAACTCCTGAGTTACTGATTTCTTAACCAAGACCAAAAGGAGAAAAATAAATCTACTTGGAATAAAAATGTCTTCAGAGTAAAAGTAACAATAGCATGAATAAGAGTAATCAATATTAAACGGAAATACCTCAAATAACATTAATAAAAGAGTAATCTGTAACATGAAAGGATTCATAAAGTAGCTTGCAAAAGTAAATAAAAAGAATATTGAACCTGATCAAAGAGATAATCCTGAAAGTGAATAAAAATCCTAAATCTAAATCCTAATCCTAAAGAGAGAGATAATCTCTCTCTAAACTAAATCTAATTCATGGAAAGTGGAAATTGGCGAGCTCCCCCTGAATGGATGTATTCCTCACTTCATAACCTCTGGTCTATGCCTTCTGGACTTGGATTTGGGACAAAAAGGGCTTCAGAAATTGCTGGGAGCGTTTTCTGCAATTTCTGGTGCGTGGCCTCTGTCATGCATCCGCGTGGGTCACGCGGTCGCGTCGTTCGGAGCTTTTCTTTGCCACGCGGTCGCGTCAGTCATGCGACCGCGTCATATTCGTTCTGCTTAAGGCGCGCGGTCGCGTTAGTCATGCGGCCGCGTCGCTGTTGATTCGCGCTTGGCACGCGATCGCGTCGTCCATGCGATCGCGTGGATACCAGTTTCTTCAAGGACTCCATTTTGTGCTTTCCTTCCATTTTTGTATGTTTCCTTTCCATCCTTTGAGTCATTCTTGCCTTAGAAGATCTGAAACTACTCAACACACTAATCACGGCATCGAATGGAAATAAAGGTAATTAAAATAATTAATTTTAAAGCATAGGAAACATGTTTTTCACATACATCACATAATAAGGAAGGAGAAGTAAAACCATGCAATTAATATGAATAAGTGGGTGAAGGATTGAATAAATCACTCAAATTAAGCACAAAGTATATCATAAAATATGGGTTTATCAACCTCCCCACACTTAAACAATAGCATGTCCTCATGCTAAATCCAAGGTAATAAGTAAGGTTAAAGTGATGGAATGTCATGCAATGCAATCTAATCTAAATGCAACTACCTAAATGAATGATGCATCATGCAATTCTACTTTTTCATTCGCTCACTTGAATATAAAGCTTGCATGTAGTTGAATTAATTCACATTCTCAAGGAGTCATATATGTATATATATAGCCAAGCCTTAGATAATCATAAAGCACTTTTACAATTGAGATGGGAGAAAAAGCATTTTATGAACTTGCAAGACAATTAGATAATTCAAACAGAGATAAATGTTAATGAGCTATTGAACCCTCACTGGATTTGTGTTTACTCTCTATTCACTCAGTGTTTATTGGGTCAATCACTCTATTCCTCTTTTTATTCTTCCTTTCTATAACTTTGTTATTCATCTAACCATTCAGCAATTATAGAATACAGTCATACCAAAAATCATGAGGTCTTTAATTTAGGTTGTAATGGGGCCAAGGTAAAGGTAAGGATATATGTATAAGGCTAAGTGAGCTAATAAGTGAATCCTTAATTAGACTAAGATCTCACCTAACATACATACTTAGTAAAACAAAACTTCTTTACCTATTTTCCCATATTTTTCCCACTTTTGGATGTTACATGCTCATGTTTCAACTTTTGTTCTTATTCCATGTGCATTGCTTTTATTTTTGCATTTGGGGAATTCTTTTGTATCCCCTTTATTAAATACTGAAATTTTTATGTTATGTTTTTTTTTTTTAATGCACATGGTAATTTAATCACTTTGATTTCTCATGAGCATGCTTCCCAAAAATTTCTTAGTTTGAGTTATTTTATTCTTTTCAACTCTTCTACCTTTTGTTTTTATCATCCATGTTTCCAATAGGTTTTTCACATTTAAACTATTCATAATTTTCTATCTTAAGTTAACCAAGGATTCAACTTGGAATTTTATTTTGTTTTTCTGCTTAAGGCTAGTAGTGTGGCTAATAAAATAAAAAAGGGATTTAAAGGCTCAAGGGGGGCTAACAAGGGTGATGTGAAAGGTAGGTTATTTTTGAGATAAGTGAGCTAAAATCAAATAATGGCCTCAATCACTCTTTTGGTATGTATCTATATTCTATATTCTATATTCTATAATTGGACATATAGATTAAAGCAAAGTAAAGAACATCAGAATATAAAAGAAGGGCGGAACACACAGGAATAAAAAGCATGGTTTAAATGTAACCATACAATTAAGCTCAAAACTCACAGGCTATGTGTTCTCTAGCTCAAAAATCATTTATCAATTATGTATGTCATGCAGGTTTAGTTAAAAATTCTCATTATTCTCAATGTAAAACTTATATTGAATGGCTTTAAAATTCTAGTGTTTCTCCTTGATGAAGTGTTGTTAACTAACATGTAATGCTATATATACAAGGTGTGGGTTGTTTTGATTCTGTTAAAGTCTCTAGTTTACTTCCTTTTTCTTTTCAATCTATTCTGAGTTATCTTATGCTAAAAAGGGTAAACTATACTAATCAATCCACAATTTCTATAACTAATAAGTTAGAATTGCAACTAAGTGGCTAAAATATGAACTAAAAATACAAAATGCAGGAATAGAGTAAAAATACATAAACAGTAGCAATGTATAAATACTCAGAAAATAAAAATAAAAATAAAGAGAAAAATACAGAAAAATATCCAAAATAAAAGAAAAAGAGTCGGTAGTGGTTCACCAAAATAATACGCCAGAGATGGCGACCTCCCCACACTTAAAATGAAGTATCGTCCCTGATGCTCACTCAAGCAGGGTGTGAATGGGTGTCATCACTGGAAGGGATGGTAGCTGGTGTCTCTGTGGTGGCTGGCTGGGGGTTTGGCTGCTATAGAGGAGGGGCTGTCTGAATGGGGATCTCAGGATCTGCAGCCTGGATCTGATGTGGGACCTCTGCCTGTGGTGCCGCCTGCTCGGTGTCTGCCTGGGGATGGGTCTCTGCCTCGGGCGCATCTGCCTCCTCCTCAGATGCCTCAGAAGGTGTGTCAGGCTCGGAGGGGATGTCGCCGGATCGTATCATCAGCTTCAGGTGCTCATAGCGTCGCTTGTTGCGACGCTCCATCTGGTCAAGTCGTCGAAACAAGCGGTGCACCAGATGATAGACAGACTCTGTGGCAGGTGGAGGTGCAATGGTGGTGGCAGGGGTGGATGGTGCAGCAGTGGAGGAAGAGGGACCGGCAGATGGTGTAGCTGTATCATCAGCAGTGGCAGTCAGGAATGGAGGTCTGTAGCCCAAGGCCAAGAAGTTCCTGCTATGCGGGATAAGCTTCTTGCACTCTGCAGCAGGTGGCCTCTCATCAGTATCCTCCCATGGCACGTCAGCTCGACGGCCCAGCTGTGTAACCAGATAGGGAAAGGGAAGAGTGCCTCGGACGTGGACCCTGGCCATATAGTGCCGGATAAACCGTGGCAGGTACAGGTCCTTACCCTCTATTACACACCAAAGGAGGGTGATCATAGCGGCTGGTATCTCAGTCTCGTGAGTACTCGGCATAATGTATTTGCTGAATATCTGATGCCATAGTCGAGCCTCATCATTCAGGTAAATCCGCTTGATCCCTTTGGGCATGGTGGTGTTCTGACCCATGATCCAAGGAACTAACGGGTCAAGGGTAATCCGGGCCTTGACTGCATCCCAGTCAAAATGCATAAAGCGCATATCCTCCTCAGCTTTCTGATAACCATCTGTCTGATCAGTCTTAGGCAGAAGTTTCAGAACCTCTTCTATTGCCTCCTCAGTAACCAGAATCTGCTTCCCTCTGAGGTTCACTGCATCTAGGGAAGTTTTGAAGTAGTTTCAGTAGAATTTCCTAACCCAAGATGCATTAACCTCAGTCAGAGGTCTCTCCAGAAAGAACCAGCCTCTTTGTTTGATTTGATCAGAGGTATATTGCTAGAGTTCTTCTGGGATCTTCAAAGTCCGTTCCAGGTATAGGTTCCTGGAGTTTGCAAACACCGCATACTTCAGCTCACAGTATCGGTTTGCAAACTTTATTGAGTCATTGGCGGGAAGTAGCTGGTCGGCCTTCTCCTGCGGGGTAAAGGCTTTCTCCTGCAAGGAGGCATCATGCATGAGGTCGATGATAGACACGGAGGCTTCTCCTCTTTTCCTTTTGCCAGTAGTGACCTTGCCTTTTTCCCTTCTCTAGGAATCTGACATCCTGAAAAAAAGAAAACCAAGATATAATAAAAATAGGAAAGCAAATAGGCAAATAATCAAAGAAAACACAAAGTGGCAAAGGAGCAATAGGATAATGAATATGAGTTAAGTAAAATGTGCATTTAGGATTGTATAGGAGTGAAAAGTCTGAAAAGAAGAAATCACAATCCAAAATGTAATTGAATGCAAGTTAAATAGAAAAAATAACATCATGCCTTGGTTAGAATGTTAAAAGAAAGTGAAAGAAAGCAAAAAAAAGAAGTTTTGAAAAGGTTAGATTGGTTAGAGTTAAAATTAGTGAGTTAGTGAAAAATGGGTTAAAGTAAGAGGCATAATGAAAATAGTCCAAGTAACAAGTAATCACAGGTAGAAGCTATAGGTAACTCATATTCAAACAAGTAAAATAGTTTGATGAAGATTCAAATAGAGATAAAGAAAGTAAAAATAGGAATCAAACATCAAAATTGCAGTTTAGGAACCAGGAAATCAAAGAGGATAAGAATGCATGCCTTGGCATTCATGAATGGTTTGGTTAAAGCAGAGGAAAACAGAGTTCAAGATTCCAAAATCAAAACATGAATGAAAGTCAAAAAGATTTATAAAAATTTGGGCAGCATTCCGGCTAAAATTGGATTTTCCTGGAAAATAAACAGCAATCAAACAGTTCATATGAATTAAAAAATCAAGCTGCAGTTACATATAATGAATATAAGCATGAAAATTTAGTGTAAAGAGCAGCAATATACAAGAAATACAGCATATGAACAAGATCACAGCAACAGCAGATTCGCAAATTTGATAAAATAGAAACATGAACAGTGCAAGTAAACAAACCTAAATCCACTAACCACATCCTAGGCTACCTAACAACCTAAAATCCACTACAACATGCATATCTAACTAGCCTAAACATGAACATAAACGGAAAAATAAGAATAACCTACGAACGGATAAAAGGGATTGCGTGTTGCGGAACCTGGAAGGCCGAATAATGAGGAAAGGCAGAAAGGTGGCTGGGGTGGTGATGATGGTGGCGTCCGGTGGTGGGCATGGCGGCTGGCGGTGGTGGGTACGGCGGCGCGGCTGTTCGGGGCAGGGGAAAGAGAGGGTGATGGGGGTAGGGGAAGGAGGGGAAAAGAGGTGGTGTTGCTGGTGGAAGGGGGGTTGCGGTTGGGACGGTTGGCGGCGGTGGGTCGCGGCGCGGAGGGGAGCAGTGACGGAGGAGGATTATATTTTTGACTCCACTCGGCCACGTGGGGCACGCGGTCGCGTGGCTGGAGCGAAAAAGGTGGTTGACGCGATCGCGCAGAGGGCAAAAAGAGTGAATGACGCGATCGCATGGGGCATGCGATCGCGTCGCTGGAATTTGTGCTAAACGCACGAATCCAGCGTCGTTTCAGCGCAACTCTCTGTCTCTTTGGGGGTGTTCGTGCAATCCATGTGACGCGGTCGCGTCGCTGACGCGATCGCGTGGGATTGGTATTGTGCGAGTGACGCGATCGCGTGGGTCAATTGTGCGAAACGCACAATGGCCGCATGATTCCAGCCTAACTTTCTGGACGTTGGATCTTTACGCCGATCTCCAGGTCACGCGGCCGCGTGGATGACGCGGTCGAGTGGGAAGTGTAGTTCGCCATTGACGCGATCGCATGGATGATGCGGTCGCATCGCGCACCACTTTTTTTTTTATGCAGTATGCAGAATGCAACGCTTAATGTGAGTGCTATGCATGATTCCAGGTTCAATAAAATAAAAATAAAATTCAAAAACAAACAAAACGAAATAAAATTAAAATTGCAAAAGGAACGATCATACCATGGTGGGTTGTCTCCCACCTAGCACTTTTAGTTAAAGTCCTTAAGTTGGACATTAGATGAGCTTCCTGTTATGGTGGCTTGTGTTTAAATTCATCTAGAAATCTCCACCAATGCTTGGAATGCCAATAGCCTCCGGGGTCCCAAACTAGGCATGTAAAGCTTCTGAACAGCTTCAAACAGATTGTCAGGCTCCCGGGGTGACGAATGTCAGAATAGATTCCATGATCCCACGCCTTGTTTTTAGATCCGCCTCCGTCTTGATCTACCTTTTCCATCTGGGCGGTTTAGAAAGTAGATTCTCACCATGGTAACCAAACATTTTCCATGATCCATTCGATTGAACGTGATACCAATCCGTGCACTTCAAGTTGAAGTGGGGAACCTTATTGAACCTTGTGCACCAGCTCTGAGCACGAGCCATTTTTCTCTTACTCTTAAAGCCACAGAGGGCTCTAAGCTGGCCATCTGTTTCAAGTAAACCATATTCAAGTGAATAAGTAAAGTTAAAAGTTAAGGATTGTACCCACTTGAAGCTTGTATTGGGTGGTAATGGCCTTGGGCAAGGTGTTTCTGGTGGTTCTATAAGTTCTGCTCCCTGGTAATCTTCTATGAATTCCTCCACTTCCTTGCAAGATTCTTCAAATGCATCTGAGTCCTGGTCAAATTCTTCTATGTCTTCCTCATCACTTGAGTCATAGATTGGAGGGTGAGAGAAATCTACCTCTGCATCATCTTCGTATTCAATTGGGAAAGATTCTTCGATCTCAGAGAATTCACTTGTGGATGCAAGTTTATTACTAAGAGAGCTTGACTTGTGACTATCATCATCAAGGGAATTTGTGTCCTGGGTTATTCCGTCTAGTTCTTCATAAACGACTTGCCTTGGGGATTGTGCAATATCCTCCTTAGCATCAACTGTAACGTCCTTGACGGAGTTCTCCTCAGCTCTGGATTCCCATGGAGGTTCAGCGTCTCCTAGATCTTCAACCAACTCTTCTTCTTATACAATGACAGCTTCTTCTACTTGTTCTAGTACGAATTCATGCTCTGTCTTATCCACTGGAGTTTCTAGTGTCTCCTTCATGCTACGCTCTTCATTAGATTGTCCACATGGGGCTGTGGTTGGTCCTTGAATGTTCGCGCGTCTAGAAGCTAATTGAATTACTACTTGCTCCAGTTGTCGAATGGTTGTTTGAAGTTTATTTACTGTTGCCTTGAGACGAACCTCTGATTCTCGGGGTGATGGATTTGGATATGAAACATAGGGAAGTGGTGGTGCTTGGGAGTGATTGGATTGGAACTGGGGTAGGAAAGGATCATATGGTGGCGAATGGTGAAGAGAAGCTTGTGAGTGTGGTGGTTCGAGGTTATGTTGAGAGGATGGTCTATAGGCACGGGGTGGGGCTTGTTGGTAGTTACAAGGTTGTCCACCATATCTATCAACTGGGGATGCATTGTAGAATGGTCGTTGTCCATGATATCTTGGAGGGTGTTATTGCCTGAAGGATTGATTAGATCCTCTTGGCTCTATCCATCCTTGATTGGTTTGACCTTGATGCATATTCCTGCATTTAAATGGCAATTAAAAATAAATAAATACTGTAAAGCAAACTTTTGGACAAGGTATGAGAAATTGGAAGTCCAGACTTAGTTATCCTTATCAATAACAATGAAAGTCGAATCTTAATTCCACTTGGTCAACCTTTACTAAAATAAAGGAAAGTCAAGGGACTAATTAGTTTGATCTTCGAATCCTATTTATTTCCTAAGAAAATATTGGGATTATTGAAGTTCAATTCAATTAACAAAGATAACAATTATCAATTATGATGTTGAATTGGATAACTCCTGAGTTATTGATTTCTTAACCAAGACCAAAAGGAGAAAAATAAATCTACTTGGAATAAAAATGTCTTCAGAGTAAAAGTAACAATAGCATGAATAAGAGTAATTAATATTAAACTGAAATACCTCAAATAACATTAATAAAAGAGTAATCTGTAACATGAAAGGATTCATAAAGTAGCTTGCAAAAGTAAATAAAAAGAATATTGAACCTGATCAAAGAGATAATCCTGAAAGTGAATAAAAATCCTAAATCTAAATCCTAATCCTAAAGAGAGAGAGAATCTCTCTCTAAACTAAATCTAATTCATGGAAAGTGGAAATTGGCGAGCTCCCCCTGAATGGATGCATTCCCTCACTTCATAACCTCTGGTCTATGCCTTCTGGACTTGGATTTGGGCCAAAAAGGGCTTCAGAAATCGCTGGGAGCATTTTCTGCAATTTCTGGTGCGTAGCCTCTGTCACGCGTCCGCGTGGGTCACGCGGTCGCGTCGTTCGGAGCTTTTCCTTGCCACGCGGTCGCGTCAGTCATGCGACCGCGTCATATTCGTTCTGCTTAAGGCGCGCGGTTGCGTTAGTCATGCGGCCGCGTCGCTGTTGATTCGCGCTTGGCACGCGATTGCGTCGTCCATGCGATCGCGTGGATACCAGTTTCTTCAAGGACTCCGTTTTGTGCTTTTCTTCCATTTTTGTATGTTTTCTTTCCATCCTTTGAGTCATTCCTGCCTTAGAAGATCTGAAGTTACTCAACACACTAATCACGGCATCGAATGGAAATAAAGGTAATTAAAATAATTAATTTTAAAGCATAGGAAACATGTTTTTCACATACATCACATAATAAGGAAGGAGAAGTAAAACCATGCAATTAATATGAATAAGTGGGTGAAGGATTGAATAAATCACTCAAATTAAGCACAAAGTATATCATAAAATATGGGTTTATCATCCTCCATTAGAAATTTGGAGGCACAAGTGAGTCGGCTGAGTGAAAGAGTTACTGAACTCCCTCCAAGTACTCTCCCAAGCAATACAGAAGAGAATCCAAAAAGAGAGTGCAAGGCCATCAACACGTCCAACATTGCCGAACCTGCAGAGGAAAGAAAGGCAGTGATTTTCAGTGAGGAAGACCTTAATGGACATCCACTGGCCACTAAGGAGTTCCCTAATGAGGAACCAAAGGAATCTGAGGCTCATACAGAGACCATAGAGATTCCACTGAACTTACTGTTGCCATTCATGAGCTCTGATGAGTATTCTTCCTCTGAAGAGGATGAAGATATTGTTGAAGAGCAAGTTGCTCAGTATCTAGGAGCAATCATGAAGCTAAATGCCAAGCTATTTGGTAATGAGACTTGGGAGGATGAACCTCCATTGCTCATCAATGAACTGAATGCTTGGGCTCAACTAAAATTACCTCAGAAGAAATCGGATCCTGGAAAATTCTTGATACCTTGTACCATAGGCACCATGACTTTTGAGAAGGCTCTATGTGACCTGGGGTCAGGAATAAACCTCATGCCACTCTCTGTAACGGAGAAACTAGGGATCTTTGAGGTACAAGCTGCAAGATTCTCATTAGAATTGGCAGACAAATCAAGAAAACAGGCTTATGGACTTGTACAGGATGTATTGGTGAAGGTTGATTGAAGGCCTATACATCCCTGCTGATTTCATAATCCTAGACACTGGGAAGGATGAAGATGAATCCATCATCCTTGGAAGACCCTTCCTAGCAACAGTAAAAGCTGTGATTGATGTGGACAGAGGAGAGTTAGTCCTTCAATTGAATAAGGACTACCTTGTGTTTAAGGCTCAAGGATCTCCATCTGTAACCATGGAGAGGAAGCATGAAAAGCTTCTCTCAATACAGAGTCAAACAGAGCCCCTACACTCAACTTCTAAGTTTGGTGTTGGGAGGCCAACATTAAGCTCTGAATCTCTGTGAGGCTCTCTAAGAGCTCACTGTCAAGCTATTGACATTAAAGAAGCGCTTATTGGGAGGCAACCCAATGTTAATTAACTATATTTATATATTTGTTTTCCATTGTTATTTTATGTTTTCTTTAGGTTGATGATCATGTGAAGTCACAAAAATAACTACAAAATTAAAGCGGAATAAAAAATAGCATCAAAAATAGAACACCCTAGAGGACAGGCTTACTGGCGTTTAAACGCCAGTAAGGATAGCAGAATGGGCGTTTAACGCCCAGTCTGGCAGTATTCTGGGTGTTAAACGCCAGAATGGGCAGCATTCTGAGCGTTTAATGCCAGAAAAGGGTGTCTAGCGTCTAGCTGGTGTTAAATGCCAGAAATGGCAGACAGACTGGCGTTTAACGCCAGAAAAGGGTGTCTGGCTAGCGTTAAACGCCAGAAAGGGGCAACAGAATGGCGTTTAACGCCAGGAAACGTAGCAGAGATTGTGTTAAATGCCAGATTTGGCACACAGTGGGCGTTTAAACGCCAAAATGGTGCAGGGAGCAGAATTCCTTGACACCTCAGGATCTGTGGACCCCACAGGATCCCCACCTATCCCACCTCTTCTTCTATCCTCTTCACACCTTTCTATAACACTCTTCCCCAAATACCCTTGACCAATCATGAGATAATATCTCTAGAAATAAACAAGGTGACTGACAAACCTTCCACTTTGGCAAGGTTAGCCTTTCCTCATCTCATCTATCACCTATGCAATTCAGCTGGAGTTGTCATAGAGGAAGACACCCTTATTGAAGAGGACAAGCACATCACTAAAAGAGGATGGAGCAAACAAAAGAGCCCACTCATGGACCTCAACAAGAGTATGAAGAAATTCCTCATCAAGAAATCCCTGAGATGCCTCAAGGGATGCATTTCCCTCCATATAACTATTGGGTGCAACTCAACACCTCTTTAGGAGATTTGAGTTCCAACATGGAACAACTAAGAATGGAGCATCAAGAGCACTCCATCATCCTCCATAAAATCAGAAGGACCAAAAGGCCATGAGAGAGGAGCAACAAAGGCAAGAAAGAGATATTGAGGAGCTCAAGCACTCCATAGGATCTTCAAGAGGAAGAACTAGCCACCATCACTAAGGTGGACCCGTTCTTTAATTTCCTTGCTCTTATTTTTCTGTTTTTCGATTTCTATGCTCTATGTTTTATCTATGTTTGTGTCTTTATTACATGATCATTAGTGTTTAGTGTCTATGTCTTAAAGCTATGAATGTCCTATGAATCCTTCACCTTTCTTAAATGAAAAAAATGTTTTCTGAAAAAAGAAAAAGAAGTACATGAATTTCGAATTACATCTTGAAAAGTATCTAATTATTTTGATGTGGTGGCAATACTTTTTGTTTTCTGAATGAATGCTTGAACAGTGCATATTTTTTATATTGTTGTTTATGAATGTTAAAATTGTTGGCTCTTGAAAGAATAATGAAAAAGGAAAAATGTTGTTGATAATCTGAAAAATCATAAAATTAATTCTTGAAGCAAGAAAAAGCAGTGAAAAGCTTGCAGAAAAAAACAAAGAAAAAAAGAAAGAAAAAGAAAAAGCAAGCAGAAAAAGTCAATAGCCCTTTAAACCAAAAGGCAAGGGTAAAAAGGATCCAAGGCTTTGAGCATTAATGGATAAGAGGGCCTAAAGGAATAAAATCCTGGTCTAAGCGGCTAAATCAAGCTGTCCCTAATCATGTGCTTGTGGCGTGAAGGTGTCAAGTGAAAAGCTTGAGACTGAGCGGTTAAAGTCGTGGTCCAAAACAAAAAGTGTGTGCTTAAGAGCTCTGGGCACCACTAACTGGGGACTCTAGCAAAGCTGAGTCACAATCTGAAAAGGTTCACCCAGTTATGTGTTTGTGGCATTTATGTATCCGGTGGTGATACTGGAAAACAAAATGCTTATCGTCACGGCCAAGACTCATAAAGTAGCTGTGTTCAAGAATCAACATACTGAACTAGGAGAATTAATAACACTATCTGAATTCTGAGTTTCTATGGATGCCAATCATTCTAAACTTCAAAGGATAAAGTGAGATACCAAAATTGTTCAAAAGTAAAAAGCCACTAGCCCCGCTCATCTAATTGGAAATAAGCTTCATTGATATTTGGAATTCATTGTATCTTCTCTTATTTTTATCCTATTTTGTTTTTAGTTGCTTGGGGACAAGTAACAATTTAAGTTTGGTCACTACAAAAAAAGGCCTATGGTCACGGTTTACCGTGACCATTGCTAGTAAAAAGGGTGACCATAGATCTATGGTCACGGTTTTGGACCTATGGTCACGGTTTTTTACCGTGGCCTAATCTCTCGTGGCCATAGGTCTATGGTCACGGTTTTTTTATCTATGGTCACGGTTTTATGGTCACGGTTTCAATTTTCAAAATCTGACACTTTAGGCTATGTTTTTTACCGTGACCATAGGTTAATCTATGGTCACGGTAAAAACCGTGATAACCGTGATCATAGCCTTATCTATGGTCACGGTTTTCACTGTGACCATAGCCTCTATGGTCACCCCTCCTTAAAACTGTGACCATAGATAAGGCTATGGTCACGGTTTTCATCGTGGCCATAACCTCTATGGTCACCCCTCCTTAAAACCGTGACCATAGCCCTACATATGGTCACGGTTTTCACCGTGGCCACAGACTCTATGGTCACCCCACTTAAAACCGTGACCATAGCCTATCTATGGTCACGGTTTTTCACCGTGACCATAGCCTCTATGGACACCCCACCTAAAACCGTGACCATAGCCTTATCTATGGTCACGGTTTTTCACCGTGGCCATAGCCTCTATGGTCACCCCTCCTTAAAACCGTGACCATAGCCCTATCTATGGTCACTCCCTGCTTAAAACCGTGACCATAGCCTATCTATGGTCACGGTTTTTCACCATGGCCATAGACTCTATGGTCACCCCCTCCTTAAAACCGTGACCATAGCCCTATCTATGGTCACAGTTTTCACCGTGGCCATAGACTCTATGGTCACCGTCCTTAAAACCGTGATCATAGACCATCTATGGTCACGGTTTTCACCGTGGCCGTAGCCTCTTAGCCCTATCTATGGTCACGGTTTTTTACCGTGGCCATAGCCTCTATGGTCACCCCTCCTTAAAACCGTGACCATAGCTCTATCTATGATCACGGTTTTTTAAAACGGTGACTATAGCCTGTTGTTGTTTATGAGATTCAATTTTTTTAAATTATAATCACATCCCAAAATGATAATAATCACAAAATAAATCTAAAAATAAGAAATTAAAGAAATCTAAATCATAAAAGTTTCATTATAAGATAGATATGTTTAATCTTTAGTATAAACAACACAAATCCAAATAGAGTGAAATTTTTCCAATTACATGTAATACCTCAAAAAGTACATAACACATCAAAATATTACATTTACATAAGTAATTAAGGTCATTGTAAGACCCATCCCATGTGATATTTGTATGGAACATATTTTCTTCATCACATCATGTCTTCCTACACGTAAAAGAAATAAACATGTTAGATATTTAGCAAAAATGGTTTTGATGATGCAATACATATGCAGCAAAAGAAGGGGAAAGGAGGGGAGGGAATGTTCTTAAAATTGAAACGATAACATTAAAAACTTGTTTTACTGATTAGAATAAAGTATTAAATTAGCAAATTAGAAAACTTATATACTAAAACTATAAAAACCAGCCGCATTTAAAAGGAGAATGTAATGGGAGACAAGCATGAATGCATCATACATATAATATTCCTCTAAACTAACTAGACATATTAATAGAAGCAGCAGCAGCAGTAGTGCTACAATAGATTACAAGTATATGTCCCTAGCTAATGAATGAACAAATTACAAGCCTTAAAAGTTGAAAGTTAAAAGTCAAACTTGCATTCCATTCATGCTTGGATTACAGGGTATCCCTTCATCATTATAGTACACTTTCAATTAGAATCATAGTATACGATATCTAGCTAAAGAGCAACCTAAAGGGACTCTCCGAATGCAGATCAATGCTCATTAGAATTGAAATTATGAGATCAAATTGAAAAAACTTAGCTAATTGTAAAAACTAAACTAATTAAATTGAAAAGAAAAGAAAGAAACTTACTTGGAATACTCAATGGAGTGAATGAGTGCTGACACAAAGAGCTTTGAGGGCTATGTACACCAGCGGGGCTGATGCCCAGCTTCACGGGTTGGAGCAAGACTTCGACGAACGGTGGCCTTCGAAGCTGGTGACCGGCGACTGGGTTTTGCCTGTAACATACAACAAAAACCCTCAGGCCTCAGCAACCAATAAACTCAGCAACCAATGACAAAATAAATTAAGCTCAGCAACAGAAAAGCTCACCAAACAAATCATGAATAGAATAACAATAAGCTCAACAAACAAATAATAACCTCAAAAAAATCATGAACAGAAAATCAGAAATAACAACCAAATCACGAATAGAGTAACAATAAGCTCAACAAACAATAAGCTCAGTAAGCAAATAAAAACCTGGGCAAAAAAAATCATGAAGAGAAAATAACAAAAAACAAAAAAATCTATTCCAGCAAACAATAACCTCAGAAAATCCAGCTAATCAGCAAATGAATTACTAACAAATTACTAACAATAACCTAAGCTAATCCAGCTAATCAGAAAATCAACTTCTAAACCCTAAACCAGCAAGCAGACGCCGAGAAAATGGCTGCAAAGTTTGTGAACAGAGTATTACTTACCGGCGGCAAGGAGGAAGGCGAGCAACGGCGACGGCAAAGGAGGCGAACCGGCGAACACAGAGAAGGCAAGCTCGGCAACGACAATGACCCGGTGGGGGCTGTGGTGGTCGAACCCTCACTGCGGTGGCTACAAGACGCAGCAGCTGCTTGTTTCGTGGTTTCTATGGACTATGGTCCTCAGAGAAGAAGAGAGGAGCGGTGGGGCCTGTGGTGGTCGAACCCGTCGCTGCGGTGGCTACAGGACGCAGCAGCTGCTCGATTTGTGGCTTCTATGGACTATGGTCCTCAGAGAAGAAGAGAGGAGCGATAGGGGGCTGTGGTGGTCGAACCCATCACTGCGGTGGCAACAGGACGCATGCAGCAGCTGCTCGATTTGTGGCTTCTATGGACTATGGTCCTCAGAGAAGAAGAGAGGAGCGATGGGTTTGTGTCTTTGTGAAGAGAGAAGCAATGGCTTCTAACGGACGGGCATTGAAACGACGAGAGAGGGGAGGAGGGTGCGCGTGGCTGGGCAGGAAAGCACTATGGTTCTCTTATTTCTTTTAACCCTAACTTAGGAACTTAGAAGATGATGAGGAGGGAATAGGGAAATTTGGGGGGGAACATACGAGGGAATGGGGAAATTTTGGGGGGATGAGGGAATTTTGGACGACGCCGTTTTGGACAGGTATCCTATGGTCACCCTTTTTTAAGAAACTATGACCATAGACTCTTTTAGGTCACCCTCCAAAACCGTGACCATAGATACTTTTAGGTCACTCTAAAAAACCGTGACCATAGACCCTTTTAGGTCACCCTTTCAAAAAACCGTGACCATAGACTCTTTTAGACCACTCACCAAAACCGTGACCATAGACTCCTTTAGGCCACCCCCAAAAACCGTGACCATAGACTCTTTTAGGCCACCCCCAAAACCGTGACCATAGACCACTTTAGGTCACCCCTCAAAACCGTGACCATAGACCTTTTTTGGTCACTGTAAAAAACCGTGACCATAGACCCCTTTAGGTCACCTCCAAAACCGTAACCATAGACCCTTTTAGGCCACCCCCTAAAACCGTGACCATAGACCACTTTAGGTCACCCCCCAAAACCGTGACCATAGACCCTTTTAGGTCACCCTTTTTTGAAAAATCGTGACCATAGACCCTTTTTGGTCACTGTAAAAAACCGTGACCATAGACTTCTTTAGGTCACCCCCCCAAAACCGTGACCATAGACCCTTTTAGGCCACCTTTTTTTAAAAAACCGTGACCATAGCTTTTTTTTGTCACTGTAAAAAACCGTGACCATAAACCCTCTATGGTCACGGTTTTTTACCGTGACCAAAAAAACCGTGGCCATAGACCCAAAATATTGTAGTGGGTGTTGTGATGAGCGGATAATTTATACCCTTTTGGCATTGTTTTTATATAGTTTTTAGTATGTTTTAGCTAATTTTTATTATATTTTTATTAGTTTTTATTCAAAAATCACATTTCAGGACTTTGCTATGAGTTTGTGTATTTTTCTGTGATTTCATGTATTTTCTGGCTGAAATTGAGGGACCTGAGCAAAAATCTGATTCAGAGGCTGAAAAAGGACTGCAGATGCTGTTGGATTCTGACCTCCCTGCACTCGAAGTGGATTTCTAGAGCTACAGAAGCCCAATTGGAGCACTCTCAATTGCGTTGGAAAGTAGACATCCTGGGCTTTCCAGCAATATATAATAGTCTATTCTTTGTCCGAGATTTGATGGCCCAAACTGGCGTCCAAACGCAGAACAAAGAATTTTGGCGTAAAACGCCAGAACTGGCACTAAAACTGGCGTAAAATGCCCAAACTGGCACCAAAGCTGGCGTTTAACTCCAAGAACAGCCTAAGCACGAAAAAGCTTCAATGCTCAGCCCAAGCACATACCAAGTAGGCCCCGGAAGTGGATTTCTGCACTATCTGCACTTAGTTACTCATTTTCTGTAACCTTAGGTTACTAGTTTAGTATAAAAACTACTTTTAGAGATTTATTTTATGTCTTTTGACCATCTTTTGGAATCTTATGCTATCATAGACTATTGTTCACATTGGGAGGCTGGCCTCACGGCCATGCCTAGACCTTCTTTCACTTATGTATTTTCTACGGTGGAGTTTCTACACCCCATAGATTAAGGTGTGGAGCTCTGCTGTTCTTCATGAATTAATGCAAGTACTATTGTTTTTCCTTCAATTCACGCCTACTTATTCTCCAAGATATACTCTTGTACTTAATTCAGTTAAGTCAGAATGAAGGGGTGACCCGTGACAATCACCCACTATCTTCGTTACTCGCTTAGCCAAGATCCGCGTGCCTGACAACCACAAGCGGTCTACATGATGTTCAACGTAGTCATTGGACGACAGCCGGAGTATATTCTCTTGGATATCTAATACACATACCGAGTCCGTGAGATTAGTATCTTCGTGGTATAGGCGAGAACCATTGGCAGCATTCCTGGGATTCAGAAAGTCTAAACCTTGTCTGTGGTATTCCGAGTAGGATCCGGGAAGGAATGACTGTAACGAGCTTCAAACCTGCAAACGTTGGGCACAGTGACAGTGTGCAAAAGGATCAATGGATCCTATTCCGACACTAGCGGGAACCGACAGATGATTAGCCATGCGGTAGCTGTGCCTGGTATTTTTCATCCGAGACGAGAAATCCGACAGTTGATTAGCCATGTAGAAACCGTAGAGGACCATTTTCACTGAGAGGATCTTACAGCTTGCCATGGAAGGGAGCACGCATGGTTATAAGAAGGCAATAGGAAAGCAGAGATTCAGAAGCAACAAAGCATCTCCAGACGCTTATCTGAAATTCCCACCAATGAATTACATAAGTAACTTTATCTTATTTCATGTTTTATTTGTCTTTTAATTATTAAAACCTCATAACCATTTGAATCCGCCTGACTGAGATTTACAAGGATGACCATAGCTTGCTTCAAGCCGACAATCTCCGTGGGATCGACCCTTACTCACGTAAGGTATTACTTGGATGACCCAGTGCACTTGCTGGTTAGTTGCACCGGAATTGTGAAAAGTGTGAATCACAATTTCGTGTACTAGTAACCCAACAATTAATAGCCAACACAATATAATTCATCAATAAATCATAGCACAACTCATAATCATTCATCAATTCTCATCAATCACTACAATCATCAATTATCACACATTTACATAATTAGATTCAACATATCCACCAATTCACTAAATCTTAACGAGGTCACATGGTTTAACTTATCTTGCAGTCAACTAACCTAAATTTTCACGTTACATTACACATTATCTACGAGAGACCAAAATCATGCCTTGGCCGATTCCTCCCTAAGATTGGAGCACCTCAAAATGCCCTCTACCACAAGTTCCAAGCCTTTTCTCCTCACCAAGTGAAATACCAGCTTCCAAGGTTCAAGTCAAGCATCCCACCACCACCAATTTGATTCCAAATCATACAATTTAATCTAATACCATTCAATTTCACTATAATCAACATAGAATTTACCAATATCAATAATTCACAAGGGTTCAAAGGTTCTTTACCGTTTTCACAGATAATCAAAGCAATACTAATATATACTAATTAAATAACAATATATATAATTTTGTTTTAAAAAAAATTGGAGAGAGGGACCATGGTCATTATAGACCTTTTATAAATTGATAGAACCTACTTAATAATTTGATAAAACTATAAAGATTAATCGAATAATTAAACCTATACTATATTCACTAGTATAATAATGGGATAAAGTACTAAACTGGTCCCTTATATTTGGGTGTAATCCTGTTTTGGTCCTTAAAGTTTAAAGTGTCCTATTCGAATCCAAAAAAGTTTCATTTAGCTTCAATGTAGTCTCACTGTAAAGTCAAGGTTAAATAATTAATAGAATGTCTTACATGACAACAGTACAAGAACAAGGTCGATAATCTAGAGAACAAGTACAAGCTCCAAAGACACAAAATCACTGTAGATGCATCAATATATTTATTTATTATTTTTTTATAATTTAAATGAAATATTTTCTATAGAACTAAGGAGAATAATAAAAAATTGTATTGATCCATCCACGGTTGATTTTGTGCCTTTGAAACTTGTACTTGTTCTCTAGATTATGGACCTTGTTCTTGTACGGTTGTCATGTAAGACATTCCATTAATTATTTAACTTTGACCTCACTGTGGGACTACATTAAAGGTTAACGAAATTTTTTTGGATTCAAATAGAGCACTTTAAACCTTAAAGATCAAAACAAAATTATGCTCAAACGTAGGAAATCAATTTAGTATTTTACCCTATAGTAATGTGTCAACTGAGAGGGTCCATATACCATGGCTACTTGAACAACAACGTACTCTACTAACTCGTGAATAATTATGATGCAAAAACGTTTGTTGTTTTTTATGAAAACTAAATTTTTTTGTTAAACATAAAAAACATTATTGTTCTAAAAAGTTATGAAGCTTACTTCAAATCGAAACATAGTTAACTACTAAATCCTCCTTGTTAAAGTATATTTAGAGATATTGTATGAGACTATTATTATTAATTAGTTGGCTTTTCCTTAGTTACGTTTATATGTATAAGGTTAGTATTATTAGGTGGCGGAAGCAAAAGCATAAACATATTAAAGCATATATATATTAATATTAAGGCAAAAGAATACTAGTATTGCATGATCATTCTCATAAAAGCATAAACCGTGGCACATATAAAAGCAAGCCACATAACTATTTTTATTACCTTATTCGTCATATAACCTTAGTTGATTGCATGCAAACGGTGAGAAAGAGAGAAGAGTGACCGAGAGAGAGAACCGTAACCTTCCACCGAACTTATTTTTATTACCTTATTCGTCATATAACCTTAGTTGATTGCATGCAAACGGTGAGGAAGAGAGAAGAGTGACCGAGAGAGAGAACCGTAACCTTCCACCGAACTTTTGGCTCTGATTTTTTTAAATTCGTAATTCCAATAAAAAATCTAATTCGATAAAAGTGTTCGTATCCTTTTTCTCTATACGTTAGCGTTATTTTTATCCGGTAGAAGTTGACGGTGACGTAGCTTCTCTTCCTCTTGAGTATGGTCAATTAAAGTTTTAGGAGGCACACACGATTTCTAACGCTTTCTTCTGATCTTCAGCAGCTTGGTCAGAAAGTTTTTTCAGAGCTTTCATTAATTTTGATTTCATACGAAGGTAGGGGGTTTGTTTTTAAAGTTAAATGTTTTAATTTAAGAATGCCTAAAAATCTTATTGAATAAGTGCAAATAATTTACGAGAGTCTAGTCACTACAAGAAAATAAGCATTTTGCCACATTTTAAAAGCGTGCCAAAAAGTGCAAAAAGCGTACCGATAGCTTTTCGCCACGCTTTTTGAGCTATCGGCACGCTTTTGAAAGGGTCACATCTGCCAGCGTGCCGGTTGTTCTATCGCCACGCTTTTGTTTGATAATAGTAAGTACTATTGCAATGATTTGGAAATTGTTGAGAGAATGAAGAAGCCCGTAAGGGTGGTGAATTCGAATGTTAAGGGAGGTCCTGTCCAAGTTTTTATAAAGATAAACAAAAAGGTGATTTTGATTTGAAAATCTGACTTATAAGCTTATTTTGAGAAATGTTTCTATGTTGAGAAAAGAATAGGTTTACATATTTATACATATGGAGAAAACGGTTTTATATTGAAAGATTTGATTTATATTTCTAAAGTAAGGAATGACTTGGATTTAAAACTGTTGGAAAGAGTTTGAGAAAGTGTTGGTTGATTTATTGGTAACAAATGGAGAGTTAAAATTAATTTGATATTGAAACTAGTTATCTTTCAGTTTTATAAATGCTTTGATAATGGATATGGTTTGTTCGATTTATCAATGATTTTTTAGAATTGAAATTGATTTGGTAGGAACTCTTGAAGGGTGGCATAGTCCGAATTTTAGAGGAAATGCTGTCAAATTTTTATAAAACTCTAAGATTTTATTTAAAGTGTTATTTAAAACCAAATCTGATTTAAGAATATTATTTGATTTCAATTTATTACGAAAAGAGTTTTATTTTGAATTCGATTTATTAAGAAAAGTATAATGTTTTAAACTCAATCTTTTGAGAAGGAATTTTGCTTTAAGTTATTTTTTAAGTTCGGCTTGATAAGAAAGAAAAGAAGAAGAACGAAAAGTAAAGGAAAGAGAGATAATTAAAGGAATCTCTGCCACAGGAGAGCAGATGTGACATTGTTTGGGCCTTAGTGCCAAATGTAAAGTGGGGACGCCCACACACTAAGAATTATTTTTCAAATGTACGTTTATTGATTTGGAAAGTCACACTGTATGCGGTATAGTCGTATGACTTAAAGTCACACTGTAGGCGGCCTAGCCGTAAGACTTATAACCACACTGTATGCATCTGGAAAGCCATATCTGGGACTTGTGTCCGGGTAATGTTGAGAGCTCATGGACTGCATTAGTAATAGACATGCATCATGTTGTTTGCACATTTGTATTTGGTTGTGTTTGCTTATATTACTTCTCTGTGATTGTGCTGTTTGACTTGTTTGTATGTTGGTTTGAATCATTTACTTGTGTTGTTGGTTCACGGATGTACTAAGGTGAGATGTTGTGGTTGAGAAATGATGATGTGGCTGAGAGATGGTTTGTATGACTAATTTTATGATTAAAATCTGTTTTGAGTTTAGAAATTTAAAGAAAAGTAATTATTTATGTAAAGTAGAAATAAAAGTATTTTCAGGGATTTAATAAAAATAGTTTTATTGAGTAAGGCTAATTATTTGTATTTTAATTCATTACTTTTACGGCATTCCCATTCCCTACTAAAAACGTGTGGTTTGTTCTTACCCCAAAATCTTTCACCCTTTCAGTGACACAGGTTCGAAGACTCAGCTTGAAGTTGCGGACGGTTATTAGTTTTATTTTAGTTAAGTTATGAGTTGAGTTGCTTTCAAAGAATTCCTTCACCTTTGTTATTTTAGATTTTATTTTATATAAAGGGATAGGAATTGTATTCGAGTTTTATATTCAATTTATTTGCATAACGCTTATTATTATTAGTAATTATGTGAATATTAGTGTTTGAAGATCTCTTGATATGTGACTTTAGTTAGTAAAACCAAGATTTTCTTCTGGAATTTTCTCAAAAATTGAAACGCGATATCGACGTAAAGGCTCAATAGTAAATTTATAATAAAGGAAATCAGGTCCGTAACGCTTTACTTTTGGTATGATCATGACGTGCTAAAAGTTAGGATGTTACAGATATCATATTTGTTTATTTTACTTATAATAAATAAAATATAATAAAAAATTAATTATAAATATTTAGCATATAATACGCATAACATAACTTATCCTTATTTCTTATATCTAGTGCTTTATTTTAATTATTAAAGGTAAAAAGCAAGTACTTATGAAGAATAATAGGTAAGATTTAAAATAGGATCTAAATTCTATGCTTTTAAATTTTATTAGAGAATAAACTCTATTACATAATAATGATCGTGACTCAGTAACATCATTGGCTAATTAACTTATTTTATCAATTCAATTTTTTTTTCACTATTAAAAACTGTAAATATATTGATCAAAATTGAAGATAAAAAAAATTATAGATCTAAGTAGCATTATTATGACCAATAAATTTTTTTCATGTTTAAAAAAAGTACCTAAAATTTTTAATTCTTTGCACATGATTACCTGCAAAATTTATATGGATTGAGTGCCAGGTGCTGGTTTGAAAGAATGACACAGACGTGATTTAGGGTTGAGATGAAAAATTAACGGTAATAAGAACCAGCTATTTACACATATGCATGAGAGTAACAAACAGTGAGTGAAAACTGTCGACAGATGATTAAAGATTGAGATGAAGTATGCCCTTAATAAAAACAACATGTGTTACATACTTATATATTTGACTATATCTAACCATCTCCTATACAAATATTATGACATCCAAGTCACAGCTAACTCACTTGTGCTATCAGACAAATTAAACCTCATATATTAAATGAGTTAATAGTCAAAATCATTCCTGAAAGATACCTCAATCTCCATTTTAATCCCCGAAAGATAAAGTTAATCAAAATAGTCCCTCAAAGATATGCGAGTTATTCACATTCGTCCTTTCATCATCTCTTTCGCTGAGTTGGCTAATGTTCACTAATGTGTCACGTTAACTGCCACCGTGGCAGACAAGAAAAACGATGCAGTTTTGATTGAATGCCCTCCTAGCCGTGATGCGTCATCGTTTTGTGTCCGAAAGAGATTCAAAACATTACAAAGTCTCACCCCATCTCATAACAACTATCTCTCTATGTTTGGCTCCAAAATGTTTCGTCTCCCTCAAGCTATGCCCTAAACCTTTCACCTTGCATTCGAACCACGCCATCAACCTTTGTTAGTGTTGGTTGACGATTAAAGCAGAATAGGTATCGCTACTGAAAATAGAGTTCATCGTCTCTTGGAGCAACATTGATTGCGGAAGAAGCAATCGTGACGGTTAGAGGTAAGGCTGAAAACTTTTTCATATTTTTTGAGTCATTTTGTGGCGTGATGTCTTTCTAGTGGTGTTTCTTTTGAGTCATTTGACTGCCGTTGTGATTATTTTTAGTTATGGGTGTTTTATTTTAATGATGGTTCTTTTTCGTGTTGCATGTTCATTTTGGGGTTAGGGTTTATTTTCTTATGATTGAGAATAGCTAGTGACAATCTGTGGGCTAAGGGTATTTTTGTTTTTGTCATTGTAGATGGAAGGTCCTCCGATGACTTTTGTGTTTCACCATGGTGGATTGTTTAAAAATAATGTGGAAGGAGACATGATATATGAACCTGATAATACAGAGGTATTAATGGGTGTTGAAGGAGACACGCTTGATGTGTTCTTTGTAAGGTGTTACTATAAGGAGTTGGGTTACATTGAAGCTGGAAACTGTTGGTGGAAAGATCTTGGAGTTCCCCTTTCATTCGGGTTGAGAAGGTTAGTCACAGATTCAGACTTGCTTGCAATGTGCAAGGATTGTAGGAGAAACCAACATGTAATCAATCTGTACCTTGAGAATTGTATTTCACAGCCTTGTATAGAAGACAACGTGGAGGAGGATCTAGTGAATGTGAAAGCAGAAAGCTTGAAACAGAAGAAATCTTCCCAAGCTAAAAAGTGCAGTTCTCAACCTGCCAAGATGCCCACAACAATGGTTCCTCAGTCCAAGAAGCAAACCTCTCAACCCACTAGACAAACCTCACAGCCCAACTCGCAGCCCAACAAACCAACAATGAAGCCCAATTCTGAGCCCAACAAACCAACTATAAAGCCCATTTCTCAGCCCAATAAACCAGTCCATATGCCCATGAAGCCCGACCCTCTGCCCAAGAAGACCACCTATCAGGACAATACAGTTCCACCTCAATCTAATGCATCATCACAAACAACCAAGAACTCACAAGGGAATAAGAATAAAGAAAGTAGCCGTGTATGCATGCAATATCAGCAATACAGGATAAAAATGACAAAAGGGCTGAAGAGTATTGTCATGACTGGTTGAAGATGGAAGCATACAGGAGGACTTATTGTTTCAACGTCAATCTGGTGAAAGGACAGGATTTATGGGAAAAAACTCCACACCCAGCTCCAGTCCCACTCCCATTTAAGCCCAAACCTGGAAGACCAACAAAGAAAAGAAGAAGGGACAAGGATGAGCAACCAACTGGGTCAAAGACAAAGATGAAGAGGAAGTATAACCCCATCAGATGCATGTATTGTGGTGAGATAGGACACAATAAGAGAAATTGTGCAAAGAAGAAAGCTATGGAAGCTGAAGAGCATGCTAAGCAGATGCACCTGCAACTGGAAGTTGTTGCCCCTGGTGCAAATGGGGCTGAGCTTGAAGTAAACTCTGTCCCAGATGAACATGATCCAGCTCCAAGAGAAATAACACCATTGCCTACACTTTCATCACCAAGACAGCCTCTAAAAGTGATTGAACATTAGCCAATCTGAAAGCATTCCACCAACCCAAGATACACAACAGGTTGTATAATCACTACTCAACTATAAAACATATGTGCTTTCTTTTATAATCTAACAAATGCATCTGGTATTAAATTATGTAGGAACAAGTCATAGCTAGGCCACCTAAATTACAGGTCATTAAAGGGAAAGCCAGACTTAGGTCCTCTCCTAAACTTACTACAGCTGCACTAGTTGCTATCTCTGCTGAGACAATCAAGGGGACTAGTTCAGCCACTACTAAGAAGTTGGCCAACTTTATGAGCTTCGTGCCTACTCCAAGCTTCAAGTCCCCAAGAAAGACTGATAAATGACTTTGATTAGAAAGAAATTTATTCTGCTTGACTTTTTTTTGTGTGGGGGTACTTTATGTTTTTTGCACAGGGCAATTGAAGTTCCATTATAAACATTGTGGTTATCTGTGTAATTGAAAGTTGTATTCTATCCTTATGTTTTGGTCTAGCCTTCTTTTTAGGTTTTTATCCTCATGTAAAACTTTATGAATTTGCTATGGTATTTATCCTTAAGATAATGTGACATTTAGCTTTCTATGGCAACACAATGCTTAAGAGTACTTTGATTACTGATTCTGTTCATGGCTTAATATATCTTACTGCAATAGTATTTCTGATTAGTTTGGAACATTTGATGGATAGTTTGATCTTAATCTTAAAACACCAAATGGAAACATCTATTCTCATTCAAGCCATTCAATTCATTACACCATGACATATCAACAAAATTTGATTTACTTGGAACTACATAACAAACAACAAAGGATCACATTAATGACAACTACTACAAACATGAAAATTATTAGCAGTTTCAAAGCTTTAACTTTAGCTTCCAAGCTGCCCAGTCTCCATACCACTTTCAACCTCCATTCATCATAGTCACTTTCAACCTGCAAATCAGTCCCATAATCTTTCTTTGTTCCACCTTCAGCCACCCTTTGATAGTCATCATCATCAACCCACTTAAAGTAATTGCAGTGACTTCCCTTATGCAAATTCAAAAATCAGAAAACAAAAAATTGAAAAACATCCAACAACACAAAACAGATGGAAAACTTTTAGCTTTTTTCACAATACTCACCCAGTACCTTGGACATGCATGGAATAGTCTATTTGGGTTCTCTGCTGTCCCAGATTTTTTTATCACAATTTTCAACCCACATAAACATGATTCCTCATAAGTTTTCCGCCTGGTTCGCATTAAAGCGCTGGAACTATTACTGTCGTTCGACGAAAACGACACACCACCGCTACGACCTCCATTTCCTGCCTCCATCCTCGTCGCAAACCAGCAATTTCAAGGTCTACCAGGCATATGGCCCTATGGCCCTCTGATTGTTGAATGCGACTTATTTATCATCGAATTTAGGATTAGGATTCAAACACTAAGGGACTGATTTGAACTGTTTTAACAAAGTTACCTTGTTAGCATTAGCAGCGCACACGTAGGCTGCCACGGTGGCAGTTAACGTCACACGTCAGTGAACGTTAGCCAACTCAGCGAAGGAGATGACGAAAGGACAAATGTGAATAACTCGCATATCTTTAGGGGACTATTTTGATTAACTTTATTTTTCGGGGACTGCAATAGAGATCGAGGTATCTTTCAGGGATGATTTTGACTATTAACTCTATAGAAAATCATCTCTATTAGTTTTTTCATAAATTATATTATCCTAAAATATTACTTTATTATAATTCTTGAGTAATATACTTTTAAGTTATGTTTACTTAATTTATAATTTAAAATTTCAGAAAAAAAAAGAAAATATAATAATCACTAATTAAATACAATCTAATTTATTTTTTAAATACTTTTTATTTTT
>NC_029793.2:20636403-20638530 GCF_000816755.2 Arachis ipaensis
AAACTTATTTAATTTAATAGAATATTCTTAGTATTTATTATTAAATAATTGTACATTAATGGCATATAATACGATATGCATAACATAACTTATTATATACGGTTGGAATACTTATCCTTATTTCTTTCCCCTAGTCTTTTATTTTAATTATTAAGACTAAAAGACAAGTACTTATGAAAAATAATAGGTAAGATTTAAAATAGAATCTAAATTCTATACTTTTAAATTTTGTCACAGAATAAATTCTATTACATAATAATAATGACTGTGACTAGCGGAACATCATTGGATAATTAACTTATTTTATCAATTCAATTTATTTTTTCACTATTAAAAACTGTAAATATATTGATCAAAATTGAAGATAAAAAAAATCATAGATCTAAGTAGTATTATTTTGACCAATAAAATTTGTTCATGTTTAAAAAAATACCTAAAATTTTTAATTCTTTGCACATAATTACGTGCAAATTTATATGGATGGAGTGTGAGGCACTAGCTTGAGAGAATGACACAGACGTGATTTAGAATCGAGATGAAGAACAAGCGGTGATAAGAACCAGCTATTTACACATATGCATGAGAGTAACAAATAGTGAGTGAAAATTGTCGACAGAAAATTAAAGATTGAGAAGAAGTATGTCCTTAATAAAAACAACATGTATTACATACTTACATATTTGACTATATTTAACCATCTGCTATACAAATATTATGACATCCAAGTCACAACTAACTCACTTGTGGTATCAGACAAATTAAACCTCATATATAAAATCATCTCTGTTATTTTTTCATAAATTACATTATCCTAAAATATTACTTATCTCTATTATTTTTTTCATAAATTACATTATCTTCAAATATTGCTTTATGATAATTCTTGAGTAATATACTTTCAAATTATGTTTACTTAATTTATAATTTAAAATTTCAAAAAAATATATATAATAATTACTAAATACAATCTAATTTATTTTTTAAATACTTTTCATTTTTTCTTTTATGTTTTTTAAAAATATGCATATAGATTTTTTATTAATTAAATGAATTTAATTAAATTTTTTATTGTTCATATATTTTTTTTAATTTGTCCTAAAAGTTAAATATTTAGTTTTATTGATTATTGTTGTATATTATTTTTAAATAGTTGCATTATCATACATAGCAATTAAAAGTAAAAATAAAAACATAAAAATTTTAAGTTCTTTTAAGAACTTAATACTAAAAATTATATAATTTAAAATGACTAAAAATTTATTTAATTTAATAAAATACTCTTAGTATTTGTTATTAAATAATTGTACCTTAATGACATATAATACGATATGCATAACATATAACTTATTAATTATTATACACGATTGGAGTACTTATCCTTATTTCTTATACCCAATCCTTTATTTTAATTATTAAAGCTAAAAGACAAGTACTCATGAAGAATAATAGATAAGATTTAAGATGGGATCTAAATTCTATGTTTCTAAATTTTGTCATAGAATAAACTTTATTACATAATAATGACTTTGACTAACGTAACATCATTGGCTAATTAACTTATTAATTCAATTCAATTTATTTTTTTACTATTAAAAATTGTAAATATATTGATCAAAATTGAAGATAAAAAAATCATAGATCTAAGTAGTATTATTATGACCAATAAAGTTTTTTCATGTTTAAAAAAAAATAACCTAAAATTTTTAATTCCTTACACATAATTACTTGCAAAATTTATATGGATTGAGTGCCAGGGGTTAGTTTGAGAGAATAACAGACGTGATTTAGAGTTGAAATGAAACACAAGCGGTGATAAGAACCAGCTATATACATACATGCACGAGAATAACGAACGGTGAGGAAAAACTGTTCGACAGAAAATTAAAAATGAGATACATACTTAAATATTTGACTATATCTGAGATACAAATATTATGACATCCAACTTACAGCTAACTCACTTGTAGTATCAGACAAATTAAAACTCATATATAAAATCATCTCTATTATTTTTTTCATAAATTATATTATCCTAAAATCTTGCTTTATTATAATTCTTGAGTAATATACTTTCAAATTATGTTTACTTAATTTATAATTTAAAATTTCAAAAAAAAAAATATAATA
>NC_029793.2:20638541-20639254 GCF_000816755.2 Arachis ipaensis
TTATTTAATTTAATAGAATATTTTTAATATTTGTTATTAAATAATTGTACTTTGATGGCATATAATAAGATATGTATAACATAACTTATCATACACTCTTGGAGTACTACTCTTTTATTTTAATTTTTAAGATTAAAAGAAAAGTACTCATAAAGAATAATAGGTAAAGTTTAAAATGGGATCTAAATTCTATGCTTTTTAATTCCTTATCCATGATTACGTGCAAAATGTATATAGATTAAATGATAGGTACTGATTTGAGAGAATGATACAAAAGTGATTTAGAGTTTTTTTTTTTGTGACTAGATGTGATTTAGAGTTGAGATAAAGAACAAGCAGCGATAAAAACTAGTTATTTATAATTTAGTGACACATATAGATGAGAATAACGAGATGTGAGTGAAAACTGTCAACAGAATATTAAAGATTGAGATGAAGTACCTGATAATAACAACATGTGTTACATACTTACATATTTGACTGTATTTAACAATTTATTGTACAAAACTACAAATATTATGATATCCAATTCATAGCTAACTCAATTGTGGTATCAGACAAATTAAACCTCGTATATAAAATCATCTCTATTATTTTTTTCATAAATTACGTTATCCTAAAATATTGTTTTATTATAATTGTTGAGTAATATACTTTCATATTATGTTTACTTAATTTATAATTTAAAATTTTTAAAAAATATATAATAATTA
>NC_029793.2:20639383-20673832 GCF_000816755.2 Arachis ipaensis
CTTATTTAATTTAATAGAATATTCTTAATATTTATTATTAAATAATTGCACCTTGATGGCATATAATAAGATATGCATAATATAATTTATTATATACCGTTGGAGTACAACTCTTTTATTTTAATTTTTAAGGTTAAAAGGCAAGTACTGATAAAGAATAATAGGTAAAGTTTAAAATGGGATTCAAATTCTATGCTCTTAATTCCTTATACATGATTACGTGCAAAATTTATATAGATTGAATGACAGGTGCTGGTTTGAGAGAATAACACAGACGTGATTAAGAGTTGAGATGAAGAACAAGCGGTGATAAAAATCAGCTATTTATAATTTAGTGACACATATATGTGGAGCAGTGAGTGAAAATTGTCAACAGAATATTAAAGATTGAGATGAAGTATGTCCCTGATAATAACAACATGTGTTACATACTTACATATTTGACTATATCTGACTATTTATTGTATAAATATTATGACATCCATCTCAGAACTAACTCACTTGTGGTATCAGACAAATTAAACCTCATATATAAAATCATCTCTATTATTTTTTTCATAAATTACATTATCTTCAAATATTGCTTTATGATAATTCTTGAGTAATATACTTTCAAATTATGTTTACTTAATTTATAATTTAAAATTTTTAAAAAATATATAATAATTACTAAATACAATGTAATTTATTTTTTAAATACTTTTCTTTTTTCCTTTTATTTTTTAAAAAAAATGTATATAGATTTATTATTAATTAAATAAATTTAAATAAATTTTTTATTTTAATATTTTTTATTGTTCATATATTTTTTTTAATTTGTCCTAAAAGTTAAATATTTAATTTTATTGATTATTGTTGTATATTATTGTTAAATAACTACATTATCATACATAGCAATTAAAAATAAAAATAAAAACATAAACATTGTATGTTCTTTTAAGAACTTAACACTAAAAATTATATAATTTATTAGAAGAATTAAAATTAAAAAATATATAATTTAAAAGGACTAAAACTTATTTAATTTAATAGAATATTCTTAATATTTATTATTAAATAATTGCACCTTGATGGCATATAATAAGATATGCATAATATAATTTATTATATACCGTTGGAGTACTACTCTTTTATTTTAATTTTTAAGGTTAAAAGGCAAGTACTGATAAAGAATAATAGGTAAGGTTTAAAATGGGATCCAAATTCTATGCTTTTAATTCCTTATACATGATTACGTGCAAAATTTATATAGATTGAATGACAGGTGCTGGTTTGAGAGAATAACACAGACGTGATTAAGAGTTGAGATGAAGAACAAGCGGTGATAAAAATCAGCTATTTATAATTTAGTAACACATATATGTGGAGCAGTGAGTGAAAATTATCAACAGAATATTAAAGATTGAGATGAAGTATGTCCCTGATAATAACAACATGTGTTATATACTTACATATTTGACTATATCTGACCATTTATTGTATAAATATTATGATATCCAACTCAGAGCTAACTCACTTGTGGTATCAGACAAATTAAACCTCATATATAAAATCATCTCTATTATTTTTTCATAAATTACATTATCTTAAAATATTGCTTTATGATAATTCTTGAGTAATATACTTTCAAATTATATTTACTTAATTTATAATTTAAAATTTCAAAAAAAAATATAATAATTATTAAATACAATCTAATTAAAAATTATTTAATTTAATAAAAACTTTTTAATATTTATTATTAAATAATTGCACCTTGATGACATATAATAAGATATGCATAACATAATTTATTATACATTGTTGGAGTACTACTCTTTTATTTTAATTTTTAAGATTAAAAGGTAAGTACTCATAAAAAATGCCCAATGAGTAATAGCTCAAATGTCATAGTCTCCCCATACTCAATTAAAAAGTTGCGGGTTCGAGTCTTCTATTTTTGGTAAAAAAAAAAAAGTACTCATAAAGAATGAAAGGTAAGGTTTAAAATGAGATCTAAATTTTATGCTTTTAATTCCTTATACATGATTACGTGTAAAATTTATATACGTAATTTAGAGTTGAGATGAAGAACAAACAAATTTTTATGTTTATATACGTAATTTAGAGTTGAGATGAAGAACAAACAAATTTTTATGTAACCACTTGCAACGTCTTATATTTTCGTGGCCAAATTTTGTGAAGTTTTTGGACGATTTTGTTTGTTTGTGGCTAACTTGAGATCAGACTCAATGATTATCGTGGCAAAATTGAACGATTTTCACTTCAAAATTTCGCGCTTAATTTGATTTTTTTCCTTGTCACTCTCGAAATATTTGTATGCGGTTTATACTTTTTCCAAATTTAAACCCTAACCTAAGATAAATTCAATTTACCAGGGTGCAGACTTTTCCAATTCTTTAATTGTTGGTTTCTTCTCCCTCCTTTTGAGTGCTGCCACTGTAACATTAATAAAGTATTATTCTTAAATTCGATCATATTTTTGAATCATGTGTTTTTTTTACTTAGTACTAACTATGCGCTAATTTGATTAATTTCTCCTATTTGATTTAACAGTAGTTTTTTAATGCGGTTCTGTTATTCATTACTTGTATAAAAATAAGATTGTAATGCAACCAAGGAGACTAAATTGTATACATACAATTTTAATATTTATATTTTTTAGTTACATTTCTTTGTGCGTGTTCTTTTTGGTCAAATACAGTTTTGTATCCAATTTTACCCCTATACATTAATTTATAGGCTTTGGTGATAGAATAAAATGATTCAACTAAAATTGAATGTTAAAATTATAAAAAGAGTACAAAAAAATACAAAGAGTATATTTTTATCTTTGATAAAATAACTCTAACTAATTTTAGAAAGTAAAGAATACTAACTATCATTGATTGAAATAATAACTAATTTAATTACTCATTATTTAATTACTAACTATTACTCAGAATATTAGTTTTATACTTATATTTTATTAATTTAATTTAAAAAATAAATTAAAATTAATTTTATGAGAGTTTATTTTTTAACTATGTACACATTTTTTTTAATTTAAAGGTATCAAATTCTTAAATTTTAAGTTTATTTATTTTAATTTTTACTGATGTCATTTTTTTAAATTCAACGAGTAAAAATTCTAAATTCTAATTAGTATGTGAAATTTTTGAAATATAGTTTAAAGTTATAAATTTTACAATTTAATATTTTTTATTAAAATTAAGTTTTACTCTAAATTAGAAAGTGATAGTTACTTCACTAAACAAAATTTAAATTAACATCTATAATAAGATGAATGAAATTTTGAGCGGCAATGTTAAGCGCAACTTTTATTTAGTAGTCCACTCATCCGGTCTTAACAATAACTCCCTCCCATTGTTCCCCAAATCCCTGTTTGTTAGCTCCTGCAATTGATTCAAGTTTGATAACATGCAGCCAACCCCTCTTGCTAATAACATTTTCTTCAGCTTCTCCAGATCGTAATTTCTTAGCTCCTGCACTTAGATCAAGCCAGCTAACCTTCAGAGCAAATCCGTTTAGCTCAAGACGTTTCTGTTTAGGTTATGGGTAAGATCACACCGGACGTTTTGTGAAAGAGTAGGGACCATAATTTGCAGTTCGAGTACCGCCTAATTTGAGTCGCCGAAGAAGCAAGCAAAATCAGTGGAATCGGATTCTATCGGTAAACCGAATCGCGAACAAGATTTTCATGGCATCATTTTGCTTTTTATATTTCTTTTCAACAATGAAAGTTAATTTTAGACTTTTTTTTTTTGTTATTCTAACATGCATTCTTTCTTTTGTGACTGATTACAGATAGATTCTAAATTACCAATTGGTATTTTGAAAGATGTTATGCAATTAACAATTGAAGCCTGCAAAGCAGCTACAAATTACATCCGAAAAGTAAGTATTGTACCTTAATTTTTTTATCATCTTCGAAGGAGTCAAATCATGCCTTATTAATTTTTTTTAACTTAATTCTTGATCTCTATTTTGCTTAGCAGATTTGATTGGAGTACACAAAGCAACTAGAGTATCGAGGCGGGGTGTATAATTCTGTAACATAATAGAGTTTGTTTTTTGTATAGCTGTCAAGTTGGTTAGTTTGTTAGACATAATTATAGCACTATTAGTTAGTAATTTATTTTCCCTTTTGCTATATATATTGTAATTGGTACTCAATACTCTGTGGTGGTTCTTTTAATCAATTATTCTCTCTTTTCACTTCTTTCTAATTCTTCTTCCATTACTTTAAATTTCAATGACCTGAGAGTACATCACCAACCTTCTTATTTTCTTATAATTATTTTTGTAATTCACTTGAATTTTAAGCTTGGTATCATTTTACATGGTATCAGAGCGAGAAGATCCAACTATGGCAGATAATTTAGCTAATCCGAATGCAAGCCCTTCATCAAATTTCGCTGCAGATTTTGAGAATTTCACCGCTTTCATGCGTCAATTCTCTCAATTCCAGGCACATCTTGGCAGATCTAGTTCCTCTTCTGCAATTTCTGATCCGATTAGCCCTTATTTTCTTCATCCAGGAGAAAGTCCTGGTTTGGCTCTAATTTCGCTTAAATTGACACTTCAAAATTATTATCAGTGGTCGCACGATATGTGGAGAGCACTCAGATCGAAGAATAAGGTGAAATTCCTCGATGGATCCATTCTAAAACCAGGTGAAGGTGATCTTAATTTTGAAGCATGGGATAGGTGTAACAATTTTCTCCTCTCCTGGATCAACCTCTCTCTCAGCCCTGAAATCGCTAAGAGCGTGATGTGGATTAGCTCAGCTCCAGACTTGTGGAATGATTTAAAACGTCGTTACTCACAGGGAGATGTCTTTCGAGTTGGTGCGTTAAAAGAAGAATTTTATGTATTCAAACAATGTGATCTTACTGTTACCTCTTACTTTGCTATGTTGAAAGCTATTTGGGAAGAATTAGAAAATTTACGTGCTATTCCTAGTTGTGTTGCTTGTGTTAATGGATGTTCATGTGGATCACGAATTGTTCGAGACTATGCTTCTGAGGAATATGTTGTCAAATTCTTAAAAGGATTGAATGAGCAATATTCAAATGTTAAATCACAAATCATACTAATGAAGCCGTTACCTGAAATCAACACAGTACTATCTATGTTAACCCAACAAGAGCAAGAATTGAATTGTGACCCGTCAAATAGCAACATAGTGACTAACTCTTTAGAGGTGCAAACCTCAACTGGAAGCGGTTCATTTTCTGGAAGAGGCAGAGGCCGTGGACGAAATTCAGGCAGACGAAGAAATCAAAAATCTTATAGTCGAGGCTACACTTCAAAGTTTTGTAGCTACTGTAATCGAATTGATCATTTAGCAGAGACATGCTATAAGAAAAATGGCTTTCCTACTCACCAAAAGCAGCGAGTAGCCAATCAACTTAGCACTGACGAGATAGTTGAAAATTCTAGTGCTGAGATTCCTGATTCTAACCATGATAAAAAGAGCGATGATACAGTACTTGTGTTGACTCCAGATCAGAAGGAAACCTTACTAGCACTCCTTCAACAACCACGCATGCCAACTTCAAATAGTGTAAACCACATTACTTCTTCCGCCACCCTTACTCAACCAAAAGGTAGGCATTGCTTGAGTGTATCATCAAATTTTACTAAAACTTCTTGGATACTTGACAGTGGAGCTACTGATCATGCATCCTATATTCAAGAGTCTTTCAAAACTTTTCATTATATGAGACCAGTTTTGGTAAATCTACCTGATGGTTCTACCACTACAACAAACATTTGTGGCACTGTGCAACTCTCTAAACATTTGATTCTTACCAATGTTTTATTCATACCTCACTTTAAATATAATTTGATTTCAGTGTCTAAACTCACAAAGTCATTACATTGTGAATTAAAATTTACTGATTCTTTTTGTGAGATACAGGTACTCCCATCATTGAAGATGATTGGGCAAGCTAAAGTCATTGGTGATCTTTATGTGATGGATGCTCAACCTTGGAAACTAACTACACCAGAAGTTAACACACATTCTGTAAATGTCACAGTGCAGCAAGATTTAGGAACTCTATGGAATGCTAGACTAGGTCATTTACCATCCAAAAGAATGTCAATCATGAAAAATACATTTCCATTTATTGAATGCATTTCATCATCTCATGTTTGTGATTCTTGCCACTTGGCTAGACAAAAAAAATTGTCTTTTCCCATTAGTAATACACAATCAGAATATATTTTTGATTTGTTACATATAGATATTTGGGGACCACTCTCACTTTTATCTACTGCTGGCCATAAATATTTTCTTACAATTGTAGAAGATAAAACGAGGTTTACTTGGATTTATTGCATGAAACTAAAATTTGAAACTAGAGTGTTAGTAGAAAATTTTGTTCAAATGGTGCAAACTCAATTTCATAAAGTTGTGAAACAAATTAGAACAGATAATGGGATGGAATTTAAAATGAACTCTTTCTATAACTCAAAAGGAATATTACATCAAACATCTTGTGTTGAAACTCCTCAACAAAATGGAATTGTTGAGAGGAAGCATCAACATATACTGAATATTGCAAGAGCACTTTTGTTTCATTCTAATGTGCCAAAATGTTTTTGGCACTATGCTATGCACCATTCAGTACATTTAATAAATAGACTACCAAGCACCTTCTTGAATCATCAAACGCCTTATGAGGCACTTTTCAAGAATAAACTAGATTTGACTCATCTCAAGGTGTTTGGTTGTCTTGTTTTTGCTACCGCTTTGAGTACTAATAGAAGAAAATTAGATCCTAGAGCTAGAAAATGTATTTTTCTTGGTTATCAATCAGGAACAAAATGGTCCATTTTGTTTGATTTAAAATCCAAAGAAATTTTTATATCAAGAAACACTGAATTTTATGAACACTATTTCCCATTCAAACAAATACCAAGCACTGATTTTTCTATAGATCAACCTTCAATTGAATCATTTTATTGGGATGGAGGTAGCACGAAGCAATGCTGGTATTGCACTGTATCAAAGAAAGTATGCATTGGATTTGATCACAGACTGCGGTTTGCTTGGTGCAAAACCAGCATCTACTCCTATGGAGTACACTACTTCTCTGTCTAAGGCTTCAGGCTCCCCTCTTCCTGATGCAACCATCTATCGTAGATTGGTGGGCAGACTTCTGTACCTTACTAACACAAGACCAGATCTCAGCTACTCTGTTGGATGCCTATCTCAGTTCATGGATTCACCAACTGATGCCCACTTGAAGGCTGCCTATATGATCATCCGGTATCTAAAACAATCACCAGCTTATTTTTCTCTGTCAACAATTCTTTCACACTATCTGATTACACTGATTCTGATTGGGGGCTTGTAAAGACACTCGAAAATCCATCAGTGGTTATTGTTTCTTCTTTGACCAAACTCTTATTTCTTGGAAGAGTAAGAAGCAGGCTACAGTTTCAAGGTCGTCCTCAGACAGAATATCGCGCCCTTGCTAATGGCACTTGTGAACTCGTTTGGTTACTCAAACTACTAAAGGAATTCAACATTCTTCCTCCTCTTCCGGTTGATATCTTCTGTGATAATAAATCAGCTATCTATATTGCTTCAAATCCTGTCTTTCATGAAAGAACCAAGCATGTTGAGGTTGATTGTCATGTGGCTCGAAACAAGTTCAAAGAAGGGGTTTCTAATCTTAGGCACGTTGTCTCCGGTGAACAACCGGCTGATCTATTCACTAAATCCCTTCCTCCAGGACCATTCTCTCATTTGCTTTCCAAGCTGGGATTACTTGATTTGCACAAACCACGTAATACCAGCTTGCGGGGGATGTAACATAATAGAGTTTATTTTTTGTATAGCTGTCAAGTTGGTTAGTTTGTTAGACATAATTATAGCACTATTAGTTAGTAATTTATTTTTCCTTTTGCTATATATATTGTAATTGGTACTCAGTACTCTGTGGTGGTTCTTTTAATCAATTATTCTCTCTTTTCACTTCTTTCTAATTCTTCTTCCATTACTTTAAATTTCAATGACCTGAGAGTACATCACCAACCTTCTTATTTTCTTATAATTATTTTTGTAATTCACTTGAATTTTAAGCTTGGTATCATTTTACAAATTCAGTGGTGTATAATTTAGTGGCGGAAGTTATGTGTATTTTTTGCTATTTATCTGAAAATATTTTTGCATGTGGATTGTCCGTGTAACAAGAAATGAAGAGCTTGATAAATTCATTATTTTGGTACTTTCAAGATTTCAGTTTTCTGAATCATTTTAGCAAAGTTTGATATTTATTTTGTAATAGTTTTATTTGGATAGTTTTTTAACATTAAATCCATTAATCTAGGATATTTGCTTTTCAATACTAAGTATTTGTTAATTTTATATTTTTATACTATGGATAATACGTATAGGAATGTGATTAATTTTTTTAATATTATATGATGTAATTTTATATTAAAAAATATTTTTATTATAATTTTTTTAATTTAACTTTTATCATTAGCCACGGAAAAAGTGTAGCAAAAAAGTCCGGCCTGGTCAATTTTGTCACAGATAAAGTGTGGCATGCATCATTTTATTTTGCCACGAAAAAGAGTATGTCTAAACGTGCTAAAGTTGTGGCTAACAAAATGTTTCCACGGATATTAAAACCGTGGCTATTGGAGTAAAAAAGTGGCTAATTAAAAACGTGTCGTCCCCTTTAGCCACAAATGTTCATTTGTTACCAAAGCATAATTGCCATAGTTATTTGGAGTTTAGCCACGGATTTTTTCCATGACTAAACCCCTTGTTTTTGGTAGTGATATACGTGAGAGCGGTGAATGAAATGCAGAATATTAAAGATTGAGATAAAGTATGCCCCTGATAATAACAACATGTGTTACATACTTACATATTTGACTATATCTAACCATTTATTGTATAAATATTATGACATCCAACTCACTTGTGGTATCAGACAAATTAAACCTCATATATAAAATCATCTCTATTATTTTTTTCATAAATTACATTATCTTCAAATATTGCTTTATGATAATTCTTGAGTAATATACTTTCAAATTATGTTTACTTAATTTATAATTTAAAATTTCAAAAAAATATATATAATAATTACTAAATACAATCTAATTTATTTTTTAAATACTTTTCATTTTTTCTTTTATGTTTTTTAAAAATATGCATATAGATTTTTTATTAATTAAATGAATTTAATTAAATTTTTTATTGTTCATATATTTTTTTTAATTTGTCCTAAAACTTAAATATTTAGTTTTATTGATTATTGTTTATATTATTGTTAAATAGCTACATTATCATACATAGCAATTAAAAATAAAAATAAAAACATAAACATTGTATGTTCTTTTAAGAACTTAACACTAAAAATTATATAATTTATTAGAAGAATTAAAATTAAAAAATATATAATTTAAAAGGACTAAAACTTATTTAATTTAATAGAATATTTTTAATATTTATTATTAAATAATTGCACTTTGATTGCATATAATAAGATATGCATAACATAATTTATTATACACTGTTGGAGTACTACTCTTTTATTTTAATTTTTAAGGTTAAAAGGCAAGTACTCATCAAGAATAATAGGTAAGGTTTAAAATGGGATCTAAATTCTATGTTTTCATTCTTTATACATAATTACGTGCAAAATTTATATTGATTGAATGACAGTTGCTCGTTTGAGAGAATGACACAGACGTGATTTAGAGTTGAGATGAAGAACAAGCTGTGATAAAAACCAGCTATTTATAATTTAGTAACACATATACGTCAGAGTAACGAGCAGTGAGTGAAAATTGTCAACAGAATATTAAAGATTGAGATGAAGTATGCCCCTGATAATAATAACAACATGTGTTACATACTTACATATTTGACTATATCTGACTATTTATTATACAAATACTATGACATCCAACTCACGGCTAACTCACCTGTCGTATCAGACAAATTAAACCTTACATATATGAAATCAACTCAATTGTTTTTTTTTTTTCATAAATTACATTATCCTAAAATATTATTATAAAATTTTAACTTTGAAATTATACTACTAATTTTAAATAGTTGATAATAAAAAATATTTTTGTCCATGTATATAATTATTTAGGATATATAATTATTTAGCGTATATAATTGTTCTCGTTAAATTTGTATTTGGGTATCAAAAATTATTAAATGTTAATATTAGTTATTAGTTTTAATAGAATAAGTATAGTCAAATATTTTTATTTTTCTCGTAAAATATCATATAAGAATCTTATGTGAGTTAATCTATATATGCCTACATGTTGTACTAAAGTTAAATATCTCATTATTCTTGCTAATAATAATTAGTTTTTCTCATACAATCATAGTGTTAGGTAAAAAAACATTGAAACTATTGTCATGAGCTAGTTTTCACTCTAAGTAACAATACAAAAATCTCCAGATTAATTAATCACCATTTTTTTCAATGAGATTTAGGATGTCTTCTCTCTCAACTTGGGTATATATTTTGTCTTTCATTATCCATTTTTTAAATAATATATATTGTGAGATTGTTGAACTTTTATTGGAGAAAAGTAAACTAAACTAGTTATGTTGTATTAATTAGATGGTATAAGATAAAAAAGAATTAGGTAAAAGGAAAAATGATTGCTGTATTAAAAATGGTAGAAAAAAAAAAGTAACTTACAAGATTTTTTAAGTAAGGATTTTAGAAGTTCTAAATTTCAAAGGACTCTCCGAACAAATTATAAATAGCAACATTTTTTGTAAGAAATCATGCCATCAACACTTTTTCAAGTTTTATCATTATAGTACACTCTCTTTTTCTTTGTTTTTATTATTCTTCTACTCTTTCATATTTTGTTCATACTCACTCATTTACTACTCATCATCATTTACTACTCTTTGATAGATGATGATCGTTTCGGTAATGTTTTTTAAAATCCTTATTTTAAATGTATTTTTTAGAAATTAATTTTCTCTTTTTATTGTATCATATAGAGAAGCCTAAAACTTATTTTTTATTATTGTAATAACTGTTTCATTCATTTAAATGTTGAGTATTTAAGTATTAAAATAATAAATAAAAAAAGTGATTTGTAGATAAATTAAAAATAAATAACTGTTATTTATTTATTTTAAATTCCTTTTTTCAAGTTTAAAATAAACCGAATTTTTTACTATTCTCGTTATTTTATATTGATCTTAGTGCATTCCTATCTATATTAAACTTTGTTTTTTTCAAAAAAAAGGGAAATATAACGGTTAGATAGTGTGGGTAACTATGTCGGTTTTTTTTTTTAAATTATTTTTTTAGTTATTAGTTTATTCTAAAATTACAGGGAATGATGAAGAAGAAAAGATGGCACCCATAGATGAGAAAGAACTTGCGTTGGACCGTGGATTTGTGGTGCCACATTTCAACTCATTTGGCCACAGATTTCGGTTCACTTCTTCATATAATTATAATTATAATCATTATTGTTATTTTCACTGTTTGTGCGCGATTCACCCATTATAATTTATAGCCATCAAGGATCATATTAATCAGAGTACCAGATATTAAACTTAATATTCTTTTATAAAATATTTGGAATTTTAACATATTATAGGAACAATTTTCAGTCACCAAAAAAATATTATAGGAACAATAGTTTTAATATTTATGTTCTCAAAGATGCTTTGTCCAAATTCTTTTAGTTAAATTAAATTTAAATTGACACACAAAAAAGTGTTAAATTGACTCTCTACTTTAACATTTTCTTTTATATTTCTCAATATGTATTTTTTGGGCCAATTTTGTTTTTTCAATAAGGGATTAAACTTTTTAGTCTTTCGTTAGGCCAATTATTCATTTGTTAATATTTAGCCCAGGCCCATCAAATCACAAATTTTGGAATTCTTATATGATATATAGAATTGTGTTTTGTGTACATAAAAAAATGATTGTGGAAATGAAAAACATTCCAAACAAATTAAAAATAAAGTTGTGAATCAAAGAAAAGAAAAAAAATGTGAAAGCTAAAAGGAAAAAAGAAATCATAAATTGGTGCCTTCTTGAGGCCTGACAAGTATTTTTTGTATCATTTTATCACAATTATAAAGTAAATAAAAGGGTACAAATATTAAATTGAAACTTCAGTCTTTTAATTTAATTGTTGTAGAATAACGCCAGTCACACTACCAAACGAAAAATTTAAGAAGCACTAGCTATCTACTTCACTATAGAATCAAAATTATTGGTACAAAAAGGTAATTATCTTAATGAGTATTTAACTAACTAGTTTAAAACTCCTAAAAATTAAGAATAAGAAGTAAGAACTTCCCAACATTTAAAAAAAAGTCACACTACCAAACGAAAAATTTAAGAAGCACTAGCTATCTACTTCACTATAGAATCAAAATTATTGGTACAAAAAGGTAATTATCTTAATGAGTATTTAACTAACTAGTTTAAAAGGACAACCTTTCAACCAATCATATTGTTACGGTAGGTAACCGGAGATTAATGGGCTGGATGGCGTTGGTTGGCCCAATCGTTTGGGGGAGGAAGCCTTTGAGAGGGTCTGCACCTTGAAGGCCTCCGTCCGACTTGTGAGTATGGATGAATGGGGGGTGGTACCTGCAAGGACACTCCGATGCCTAAGTCAGCAAGAGTGTTAGCAGGTCTAGAGAGTATTGGGACTTAGAGATACCTGAAAGGTGTCAGTGTATTTATAGTGGTGATCCAATAACCACCGTTGGAGTAGTGCCACTTTTCTAGGGTGTTAACCGTCCCTTTATCTTAGGGAAGTTAAGATATGACTCGTGGAAGTGGTTAGAGAGATTCTAGGGGCAGTTACTCATTCAAATGAGTGCTTATCTGCCAGCTAACCCTCGTTCCCGACTTCTTTAGAGCAAGTCGAGACGGGTACCAACTTCGTAGTGGCTGATCTGGTGAAAGGTGAGGTCAACCCTTTGGGTTGGGCCTTTTTACTTGGACCCTGGGTCTTAATCGTTGGGCCAGGATATGAACAGTGCCCCACTCGAGCCCAATTTCTCTTTAAGATTTGGGTTCGAGTATACTACTCGGGGTTGTGACCGACGTGATGTTTCGAAACCGACGTGACTTTTGTGACCTTTTGGTTCTGACAGTTACGTCTAATCAAGCGCCGTGTCTGTTAGGGATGTGCGTAGGGATTGATGGTCTTGGTAACGGTGCATTTTCATTAATGACTGCCCTGTTTTTACCATTGTGCCCCTAACGTACTTATAAATACTTTCCCTCTCTTTCATTGTTTCGTTTCTGCGATTTTTCAAATTTCCCCTTCATTCGTTCGTGCTGCATTTTTGCATTTTCGAAGGCTTTCGTTTTCTCCAACCCTCATTTTCGGATAAAGGTTAGTTCTTTTCGTAACATGCTTTTCTATTTGCATGCCTTCATTTTGTAGATAGGTTGGTTTGTAGACTTCAGTTCCGTATTTCCTCCTTTAGAGACCGTGTTTTTTATTTTCTTTTTCTTTTTCCCTTGTAGGTTTTTTGCTACCTTTTTAAGAAAAAGAAATGGCTTCCGTAGATATCCTTTTTCAATGGGTTGATGTCACGGTCCTAGGGGAGGAACCCTCGGTCGATACTAAGTTTATCACCAACCTTCGCACTCACTACAGAATTTGTACTTCTGAGGATGACGAGCCGAAGTATGAATTGGTAGTCCCGGGTCCTGAAGACCGGGTTTGCTTTGGGAGGGTCAATGAGGCAGCCCCTCATTTTTTCTTTATGTATGAGTGTATGATCACCCGTTTGGGTGTTTTTCTTCCTTTTTCAAACTTTGAGATATCTGTTTTGCATCACTGCCGAGTTGCCCCTACCCAGCTTCACCCCAACTCTTGGGGTTTTTTGAAAATTTATCAATTTATTAGCCAAGCTTTGGAGTTCTCGACTTCTTTGAAGATTTTTTTCTATCTCTTCCATATGACCAAACCCTTCAGTGGGCTAAACAATAAGCAACAATGGGTGTCTTTCCGAGCCATATAGGGTCGGAGAGTTTTTACCCTTTTTGACGAATCCTTCCATGACTTTAAAAATTATTTTTTCAAAGTTCAAGCCGTAGAGGGTCACCATCCCTTTTTTCTGGATGATAATTCTTCTCCCCGATTTCCTTTATACTGGCTGGAGGCCTTCCCCTGCGAGAAATATGGTCTGGATGACCTGGATGAGGTAGAAGCAGCCATTGTGGGGTTCCTCCGAGAAGTGTGGGGGAGGGCCCCATACTTGGACACAAAAAAGTTTCTCCAGGGGTCTCCGACCTTTGTCTAGGCACAGCTAGGTAGCTTTTATTTGTTTGTTAGATTTCCGACTTGTTTGACTGACCTTTCCAACTTGTCTGATCTATCTGTTATTGTCTTTTCAGAGATGGCAAAGGCAAACGCTCAGGAGTCTTACCAAAGGGTCCAGGAGGCTAAAGCAAGGTCTCGCGCCAGGACTGGTGGCGCCAGGGCGGTTATCTATCCTCCTCCTCCTCCTCGGAACGTTGGGACTCCCTCTCAGCCCATTGTGATTTCTTCTTCAACTTTCTCTCAGCCGCCCCCCTCTGCCCGACCTTCTCCTGAGCCAGAGAATAAGAAGCGCAAGACCTTAGAGTCTGACTCTTCTGGTGAGGTGAAGGCGGATGCTCTTGCATTCGTCCGAAACAACATCTACCCCCAAGCTCGTATAAGCATGGATGATGTGTCTGTTCGTCACCACCTTACCACTCTGATTGAAGAGAGTCTCAAGGCGGCGGGAGTTTGTGGCAAACTCTTGGATATTTTTGAGAAGGCTCCTCTCAGCTCTTTAGGGATGACCTCGAGGGTCGAGGAGCTGGAAGGAAGGCTTCGTATATATCAAGAGCATGAGAGGGAGTTGAAGGAGGAAGTCGCCAAGCTGAAGGAGGAGAGAGATAACCTCCGGGAGAAGGGGAGGAAGTTGCAAGCCCAATGCAACATGGAGGTGGACTTGAGGAAAACAGCGCAGGGCAGCTATCAAAAGTTATTTGAAGATCTTGTGGCTGCGAAGAATGATCTGCTGAATTCTCGGAAGGCCTATGCCGAGTTGGAGGACTCTATCGCTGATGGCGCCGAGGAGGCTTGGAGGGTCTTTAAGGAGCAGGTCGGAGTCATTGCTCCTGACTTGGACCTTTCTCCTTTAGATCCCGACAAAGTCGTCATCGACGGTGCCATTGTGGATCCTCCTACCCCTATGATTGTTTCCGAGTCAGAATTGAAGACTCGGGGGCAGAGGATCATAGAGTCCCCTCCTCGTCCTAAGGACGCTCCGAGCTCTTCTACTGTTCCTCCGACTTCCTCTCCTATGGATGCCTCTCTTCCTGGTCCTGGCGGCGTTCTTCCCGACTCTGGTGGTGGTGATCCGTCTACTCTTCTTTCTAAAAAGTAATTTGTTGGCTATTTTGGGGGCCCGGCCTGTGGGTCCCCCCTTTTTTAAACTTCTTTATTTGTGTTGGTGGTGATGTTTTGAACAATTTGCTTTTGGCCTTATAAGGCCGTAAACAAAACATTTAAAATATTCCTTTTTTAATAAGGGTTTAAGTTAAAAATAAGTACCCTTTTTGGATGAGGATTTAAGTTACTTTATACGTGCATGCTTTTCTGATTTCGTTTTTTTTTTTTTTCGAATTCCCCTTGATCTTTTCTGGAAAACCTTTTCTTTGGCTTGTCTGTCTTTCTGAACCTTTTAGTTTCAAGGATCTTTAGAACAGCCTTTTAATTTTTCTTGGGTTTTTTCCTATCTCTTTCGTTATTCCTAGTACTCAATTTTGTTTTATTGAGTTTTTATGACTTATGTTATTTTTGCGATTCGTTTTCTGTTTCTACTCGGTCTTTTCATTCCGACTTGTGAGTCGGAACGTTTCTGAGTTTCTTACGATCACCTTTTATAACCTCTTTACACCGACTTGTACCTCGTCGTTTTATCCTGACGACCATCTAGGTCGGTTCATGGGATTTTCATGTTTTGTCGAGCTTAAGTCGGCGCGTTTCGTAGAAAGAGAAAACAACAAAGGAATTTAAGAGATATTTGTAAGATAAAAAGATCTTTATTAATTGGGGAGGTGCTTTATTGCTACTAAGGGTTTTTGACAGTCTATTTCCCTTAGCCTCTACTATGATGCCTCGTTAAAAACCCTTCTCTAGAAAAAACCCTTTGGTTTTGGGAAAAAATCATGAAGTTGGGAAAAGAGTACATCAGGGAGTAGAGTTCGCTTTTAGCTATAGTGCCTTTTCATATTACAAGCATGCCACGACCTTGGTAACTCGGTGTCGTCCAAGTCGGTTACTTTATAATAGCCCTTTCCTAAGACCTCATTGATTTTGTATGGTCCTTTCCAGTTTGCAGCGAGCTTTCCTTCTCCTGATTTGTTGACTCCAATGTCGTTTCTGATCAAGACTAAGTCACTTGGGGTGAATGCTCTTCGAATGGCTTTTTTGTTGTATCTTGTAGTCATCCTTTGTTTTAACGCTGCTTCTCTTATCTGGGCTTCTTCTCGAACCTCGGGAAGCAAGTCGAGCTCCTCTTTATGCCCCTGTATATTTCCGATCTCGTCATGGAGAATCACTCTTGGGCTTTGTTCGTTGACTTCTATTGGGATCATGGCTTCTACGCCATAGACTAGTCGGAAGGGTGTTTCTCCAGTGGCGGATTGGGGGGTTGTCCTGTAAGCCCATAGCACTTGTGGGAGCTCTTTGGCCCAGGCTCCTTTTGCATCTTGTAATCTTTTCTTTAGCCCTGCCAGTATGACTTTGTTGGCTGCTTCGGCTTGCCCGTTGGCTTGCGGGTGTTCCACCGAGGTGAACTGGTGTTTGATCTTCATACTGGCTATTAGGCTTCTAAAGGTAGAGTCGGTGAATTATGTTCCATTATCTGTAGTAATGGAATGAGGTATCCCATATCTTGTGATGATATTTTTGTAGAGGAACCTCCGACTTCTTTGTGCGGTGATGGTGGCCAGTGGTTCTGCTTCTATCCACTTTGTGAAATAATCTATTCCCACAATCAGGTATCTGACTTGTCCTGGCGCCTGGGGAAAAGGTCCTAACAAATCCATTCCCCATTTTGCAAAAGGCCATGGAGAAGTGATACTGATGAGCTCCTCCGGGGGAGCCACATGAAAATTTGCATGCATCTGGCATGGTTGGCACCTTTTCACAAATTCTATGGCATCTTTTTGCAAGGTCGGCCAGTAGAATCCAGCTCGGATCACTTTCCTGGCTAGTGACTTTGCTCCGAGATGATTTTCGCAGATCCCACTGTGGACTTCTTCCAACACTTCGGTGGTTTTTGAGGTCGGTACACACTTTAATAATGGTGTTGATATCCCCCTTCTGTAGAGGATATTTCTCACCAAAGTGTAATGTTGTGCTTTCCTTCGGATCTTCTTAGCCTCTTTCTCCTCCTTGGGGAGGATGTCGAATTTCATGTATTCGACCAAGGGGTTCATCCAACCGAGGTTTAATCCGACTATCTCAAGGACCTCTTGTTTGTCTTCTACTTTTACCACGGAGGGTTTCTGGAGAGTTTCTTGGATCAGGCTTCTGTTATTCCCTCCTGGCTTGGTACTTGCCAACTTGGATAGGGTGTCTGCTCTGCTATTTAGATCCCGAGTTATGTGTTTGACCTCGGTTTCTGCAAAGCGCCCAAGATGTTCCAGAGTTTTTTCCAAGTACCTTTTCATATTTGTGTCCTTCGCCTGATACTCTCCACTTATCTGGGAGGTTACTACTTGCGAATCGCTGTATATCATCACTTTTGTAGCACCGACTTCTTCCGCCAGCTTCAATCCAGCAATCAAGGCTTCATACTCTGCTTGATTATTTGAAGCTGAGAATTCAAATTTGAGGGAAACCTCTATTTGGGTCCCTCTTTCGTCCACCAATATTATGCCTGCACCGCTCCCTGTTTTGTTTGAGGAGCCATCTACATAGAGTTTCCATGTAGTTGGTCTTTCCTCTTGTTCTCCCGCGTATTCCGCAATGAAGTCGGTAAGGCACTGGGCTTTAATCGCCGTCCGAGTTTCATACTTCAAGTCGAACTCAGAGAGTTCTATTGCCCACTGAACCATTCTCCCTGCAACATCCGTCTTTTGGAGGATTTGCTTCATGGGTTGGTTCGTGCGAACTCTTATTGTGTGAGCTTGAAAGTAAGGCCGTAGCCTTCGTGAGGCTACTACTAAGGAGTAGGCAAACTTCTCTAGTTTGTGGTACCTTAGCTCAGGGCCTTGTCTGCTACAGATAAGTATAGGACGAGGTCTTCCCCAGCTATGGGTCGGGTCAGAATAGGAGGTTGGCTCAAGAATCTTTTGAACTCTTGGAACGCCTCCTCGCATTCCGGAGTCCATTCGAATTGACATCCCTTTCTCAATAAGGAGAACAATGGAAGGGATTTTAGTGCTGGGCTCATGCATCGGGATTTGGTTATACCCCGAGTAGGCGTCCATGAATGACAAGTATTGATACCCTGAGCTGGAGTCTACCAGGGTGTCAATACTTGGCAGTGGATAGGGGTCCTTGGGACAGGCCTTATTTAAGTCGGTATAGTCGACACACATTCTCCATTTACCATTTTATTTTTTGACTAGCACTACATTGGCTAGCCATGTTGGATACTTGACTTCTCTGATGAAGCCGGCTTCTAAGAGCGCTTGTACTTGCTCTTCTACTATTAGGGCTCGTTCTGGGCCGAGCTTGCGTCTTCTTTGTTGTACAGGTCGGGACCCCGGGTAAACCGAGAGCTTATGGGACATGAGCTTGGGGTCTATCCCAGGCATGTCGGAGGCTTTCCAGGCGAAGAGATCGGAGTTATCTCTTAGGAGCTTAGTCAACCCTTGTTTTAGGGTTTCCCCTAGGTTGGCCCCTATGTGAGTATTTTTTCCCTCCTCTTTGCCGACCTGTATCTCCTCTGTTCTTCCTCCCGGTTGTGGACGCAGCTCTTCTTTGGCCCTTGTGCCTCCGAGCTCTACTGTGTAAACTTCTCTGCCTTTTCCTCTCAGGTTTAGGCTTTCATTGTAGTATTTCCTTGCCAATTTCTGATCTCCCCTTACCGTTGCTATCCCCGCTGAGGTCGGAAATTTCATACAGAGGTGAGGAGTGGATACCACCGCTCTGAGTCGATTAAGGGTAGCTCTGCCAATTAAAGCATTATATGCTGACCCTACATTGATGACTATGAAGTCTATGCTCAGAGTTTTTGATTTTTTTCCTTTTCCAAAGGTGGTGTAGAGGGGCAAAAATTCTAGTGGCTTTATTGGCGTGTCACCTAGTCCATATAAGGTGTCGGGGTAGGCTCTTAATTCTTTCTCATCCAACCCTAGTTTGTCGAAAGCGGGCTTAAAAAGAATGTCCGCTGAGCTTCCTTGGTCTACTAGGGTTCTGTGGAGATGAGCATTTTCTAGGATCATAGTTATTACCACTGGATCATTGTGTCCAGGGATTATTCCTTGCCCATCTTCTTTTGTGAATGAAATGGTGGGGAGGTCGGGTGACTCTCCTCCAACCTGGTAGATTCTCTTGAGATGTCTTTTGCGAGAGGATTTGGTGAGTCCCCCTCCCGCGAACCCTCCTGAGATCATATGGATATGTCTCTCCGGGGTTTGTGGTGGTGGGTCTCTTCTGTCCACATCGTCTCGCTTTCTCTTCCCATGGCCGTCCGACCTTTCTATGAGATATCTGTCAAGCCGACCTTCTCTAGCCAGCTTTTCTATCACATTTTTGAGGTCGTAACAGTCATTTGTGGGATGACCATATATTTTATGGTACTCACAGTAGTCGCTGCGGCTCCCCCCTTTTTTATTTTTAATGGGTCTGGGGGGTGGCAGCCTTTCGGTGTTACAAATCTCTCTGTATACATCCACTATGGAAACTTTCAGAGGAGTATAAGAGTGATATTTTCTTGGTCTATCGAGACCGAGTTCTTCCTTCTTCTTGGTTTCCCTCTCCCTCTCTTTTGTTGAGGGAGGGTGTCCAGGTCGCCAGCTCAGGTCTCTCAACTTGGCATTTTCCTCCATGTTGATGTACTTTTCAGCTCTTTCCTGTACATCACTTAGAGAGATGGGGTGTCTTTTGGATATGGACTGTGAGAAGGGACCTTCTTTGAGCCCATTGACTAACCCCATTATGACTGCCTCGGTAGGCAGGTCTTGAATCTCTAAACATGCTTTGTTGAACCTTTCCATATAGGCTCGTAAGGATTCTCCGACCTCCTGTTTTATTACCAGGAGGCTTGGTGCATGTTTTACTTTGTCTTTCTGGATAGAGAACCTCATCAAGAATTTCCTTGAGAGGTCTTCAAAACTGGTAACCGACCTCGAGGGGAGGCTGTCAAACCACTTCATCGCTGCTTTTGACAAGGTTGTCGAAAAAGCTTTGCATCGCGTAGCATCAGAAGCGTCAGCCAGATACATCCGACTTTTAAAGTTGCTCAGATGATGCTTTGGATTAGTGGTTCCGTCGTAGAGGTCCATATCGGGGCTTCTAAAGTTTCTCGAAACTTTTGCCCTCATTATGTCCTCACTAAAAGGATATTCCCCTCCTAGGGGCGACTCTTCTCTACTATCACGGGAGTTCCGACCTTTGAGGGAGGATTCTAGCTTTAAGAGTTTTTCCTCTAACTCTTTTCGTCGATCCATCTCCTCTCTTAGGTGCTTTTCTATCTCCCTTTGTCGCTCCCGTTCCTGTTCTAGTTGTTCCAAACGATTTTGGTGGACATGGACTAATCCCATAAGCTCAGTTGCATGGGACTGTCCATCCTTCTCTGACTCACGGCCTTCTGAGGAATTCACCTTCGGGGTTTTGACTCCGGAGGTTCCTTCTTTGTGTTGATCGTTGGTTTCCTGATGGAGGGTTAGGTCCGCGTCATTATTTCCGGTATCCATATTCTCTTGTTCAGAATCTGTTTCCACATGACCCTCCTCGGGGGATCTGTCCGCCATCACTGGTTGATCTCTCGAGTCCCCGGCAACGGCACCAATGTTACGGTAAGTAACCGGAGATTAATGGGCTGGATGGCGTTGGTTGGCCCAATCGTTTGGGGGAGGAAGCCTTTGAGAGGGTCTGCGCCTTGAAGGCCTCCGTCCGACTTGTGAGTATGGATGAATGGGGGGTGGTACCTGCAAGGACACTCCGATGCCTAAGTCAGCAAGAGTGTTAGCAGGTCTAGAGAGTATTGGGACTTAGAGATACCTGAAGGTGTCAGTGTATTTATAGTGGTGATCCAATAACCACCGTTAGAGTAGTGCCACTTTTCTAGGGTGTTAACCGTCCCTTTATCTTAGGAAAGTTAAGATATGACTCGTGGAAGTGGTTAGAGAGATTCTAGGGGCAGTTACTCATTCAAATGAGTGCTTATCTGCCAGTTAACCCTCGTTCCCGACTTCTTTAGAGCAAGTCGAGACGGGTACCGAATTCGTAGTGGCTGATCTGGTGAAAGGTGAGGTCAACCCTTTGGGTTGGGCCTTTTTACTTAGACCCTGGGCCTTAATCGTTGGGCCAGGATATGAACACTTATCAATGCTATGATTTCGTAAGCGTCTATAAAAAATTCTTGATCACATGTTTAACTTTAATTTCAAATATTAAAATTTAAATTTTTTATATACAAGTGAAGAAAATAAGAGAGGAGTATGAAAAATTGAATAAGGCAGAGATGAGCATATGGAAATGTTGTGAACTTCTTGATAAAATAGTGGATGAAAGTGATCCTGATTTAGATGAATGTCAAATTTAACATTTATTGGAAATAGCTGAAGCTATAAGAAAGGATTACTCTGATGAAGATTGGCTTCACTTAACTGGCTTTATCCATGGTACACTTTAATATAATTGATTTTAAAAATTAATTTATAATGTTGTACTTGCATTGTTAATTAATTATTATGCCACAATTAATTTAATCAATTTGTTTGGATATAGATCTTGACAAGGTGCTTCTGTTTTCTAGTTTTGGAGAACTTCCCATAATAATAATAATAATAATAATAATAATAATAAATTTTTTATTTGAAATATCTTATTTAATCTATACTCACCAATCATGTACAGGTGATATATTTCCAATAGGTTGCAGATTTGATGAATCCAATGTCCATCACAAGGTAAAAATCTATCCAAATTTTGTTTTCTTTAATTTTAGTTAGGGTGCAGAGAAACTAAGATTATGAAAATTAATTTTACAAACTAACATATATTTATTTATATGTTGAATTTTTTTATAATTCAGTATTTCAAAGAAAATCCAGAACACTAAATATGGGATTTATTCTGAGAAATGTGGACTTAACAATGTGATGATGTGATGGGGACATGATGATCATCTTGTAAGCATCCCATCAAATCTTAAATCATATAATTTAATTATTTCACATATAAATTTCAAATAAATTAAAGGTTTGAAATTTGGGTGTTGTCTATATACATAGGTGGCAAAGGGGAACAAGACTACTCTGCCCTCAGTTGCTTTGTTCATTATTAGATACCATTCATTCTATGGTAAGTGCCCAATTAGAAACTAATTAAAGTTAAAATTTTGTAAATTCATATAACTAATTATTCAAATGATTAATTCATAATTCATAATTTTACTATTTGGTAGATTATGATTTATTTTGCAGCATTACATAAGGAAGGAGCATATAAGAACGTGATGAATGATGAGGTTGAGACTCGAAAAATATTATTTATTTATTAGTGTCTCTTTTTTTGAAGTTAGCTTTAATTTTGTCCGTAGCAGCTGCATCAGTTGAAAGAACTTTTTTTACTATGAATGTCATAAAGAGTCGGCTTCGTAACCGTATAGGAGATAAATTTTTAAATGATTGTTTAGTGACATATATAGAAAGAGAGACATTTGATTGTATTGACTCAATCTTTTCAAAATATGAAATCTAGAAGAATGGTGTAACACCCTACCACACAAACCTTTACGCATAGGACGTAAATCAGAGGTGGCGAGATGTTACGACCTCTAAAAATAAAAATAATTATATAATATAGTTGGAAGAAGTTGTAACTAGGAGCCTTGAAAAAGGGAGCTAAACAAAAGCATAACAAAAATCGCGTCGCACTCGAACGGTTAAGCTTAAAATAGATATGCAAGATTGAAAGGAAGGATAAACTATATATATTGAACGGAATTCCAAAAGATACAATTATCAAGCTCATGACTCGTTTCTCCAAGTCGACCTTTAGGAGGGAGAAACATAAAATATAAGCAGAGAAGAATCTATATACATATATACAAAGCATAAAACAAAATACAATAATTCCAAAATAACCAACTTCGCTTGCAGAGAAAACTCCAGACGCTTACCGAGGTGCCTTTCGACCTGTATCTGAAAACAACAATATATGTATGGAATGAGAACCGGAAGTTCTCAGTATGGTAAATATGCCAACGTACATAATATATAAGGTTCCGAGAAAGCCAGAGGCAATCTTAGAACTCCGACACTCAGATTTAAAACTTAGAGTTATACATTAAACAAAAAATCAGGTAAACTATCTAAGGTACTTAGGTTCTAATCCAAATATAACCTAACACTTCAATCTCACTCTCCTCCAACCCTCCGAATCACCGGTGGAATAAGCCTCGTCACACCTTCACCCACGAGGGATCTCTCAGTTGCAGAGACATACAATACAGACAAGCAAAATAAAGATAGGATATTACAACAAATAGCTTAGATAACAATTAATAACAGTTAAGCAATTAGGCAAACCAAAATAATGCACACTCAAATAAATCATACAAATGCACATGATGCATGCCTGTCCTACTGGCCGTGAGCTCAGGCGTCGATTAAACTGCCAGAACCAAACAGATCTGGTAACTAGTCTGGATATTGTCTCTAGGTTGCGCATCCCCAAGAGGAACACAAACGAAGGAGAGTGTCTTTCCACCTTCTCCTAGAGGAATTACGAAGGAGAATTCCTTTTCACATCGAAGGAGTGTGCCTTTCTACCTTGCAACGAGAGAAAAACTTGGGAGAACAATACGAAGGAGAGTGCCTTTCCACCTTTCCTATATCCACATCAAAATAAGAGAGGGAATCTTTTATCTTCAACTTGCCAACCTCGTGAGTGGGATGAAATCTCCGACCTCATCGCAGGTGGGATAAAACTATTACCCTCACGAATTCATGATGCACCAAGCAAGCGGGACTACATTACCGTCCTTGCCAGGAAATCAATAAACTTTAAATTCACAGTAACAAATCATACCCCATCATTTTCATTAGAATCAACCATCATAGTTTTCCATACATAATACAATCACAATTCATTATCATTCTCACCATCTTTATCAATCCCTCTCTCTTTCACCATTACTATTATCTCATTGCTTAGTTATTCACTCTGCCATTCCTCCTCAATATCTCCTCAACCTATTCGACATATTCACCTTCATTCTAATGCTTAAAAACTCGCTATCAAACCCTAAATGGATATTAAAGAGGTTTGGAAAATCATAGGAATGGTTGATAGTTCAAAAATGGTAAATTTCCATAAAACAGTTATTTTGAAGGTTTACAAGCTTGTCGGGAAGGTCGAACAGTGAAAAACAGAGTTTTAGTCTAAAACAGGGTGTTGTGCGTACACATCATTGATGTGCGTACGCACGCACCAGAAGAACTTTCCAGCCTATGCGTACGTACAACTAGCAAAATCCTCAGAGTGTGCATACGCACACCCCCTCGTGTGTACGTGATAGTGAAAGAATTGTCGTGTTGTTCTAGAATTTCTCTTATAGAAATAAGAACTTCGTTGTAAGCATAGCTCCAAACCAACAAATAATTCTCACATAAAAAATTTGAGTTGTCACAAGTACAAACCTCAATAAAAATTAACTGAAGTATTTAAACCTCGGGTTGTCTCACAAGAAATTACAATGAAGTGATCAATTATTGGCTATGAAGAACAAGGTGGTTTGATTTTCAATTGACAAGAAAATATAATAACAAGAAAGTAAATGACAAGAAGTAATGAAAGAAAGGAAAGAACCCTTGGCTAGATTTAGATAATTGAGATTACCATCCTTGTCTACAAACCAAATATTGACAATTACGAGAGACCAACCCATTAAGTCTACTCCTATGCTTGAAATAAGTATAATGTCTACCTCAATGCATTAAGTACATCAGATAGGCTTGATCAACATCAATCCATAAGTCTTAACCTAGCTACTAATTGACTTAGTAGTAGGCTAGAGTCAATGGTAATCAAATTGACCACATAAGGTTCTCAAATCACAAATTCAATGAGATCCAATGACTCAAGGTCACCCAATTCCCTTAGCCTAGGACAAGAGTAAAGAGAACTACTCAAAAATTAGAGGAAATATTTTATCAAACATTTAGAGTGCAATAAAAGTAAACATCATCAAATGCAAGAATTAATAATAATCATAACTAACAAAAGCAAGAACTCAATAATGGCAACTAAGGTTAACACCAAAAGAACATCAAATATCAATTTGCATTAAAAGAGATCCAAATCCAACAAGAGTTCATTAACATAAAAGAGGCATAAAGGAGAAATTAACACGAGACTAAGAAGATTAAACTATTATAGCATGAAAATGTAAAGGAAACAAGATGAGAACAATAAATTGAACCTAGATCTAAGATGGAAATAAGCCTAAGAACCCTAATTCTAGAGAGAAGAGGGAGCTTCTCTCTCTAGAAACTAAACTACATGATGCCAAGCTACAACTAAGTGCTCCACCTTTGCTCAATCTTCAATTCTGCATGAAATACCCTCATAAACGAATTGGACTTGGGCCTGGACAGCTCAGAAATCGCCCCCAACAATTTCATTTTAAGTGAGTCACGTGCCAAGCGTCACGCGTACGCGTGGGTGACGCGTGCGCGTGGCATGCAAATCTTCAACGCACGCGTACGCATGAATAACGCGTGCGCGTGGCCCTCAATTCTCCAAATGCTCATTTCTTCATGAATTCTCTATTTTGCATGTTTTTCTCTTCATTTCTTCCATCCAATATTTGCCTTATGAACCTTAAATCACTCAACAATCACATCAAGGCATCGAATGGAATTAAAGTGAATTAAAATCACCAATTTAAGGGCCTAAAAAGCATGTTTTTACACTTAAGCACAAATTAAGGGAGAATTATAAAACCATGCTATTTCATTGAATAAAGGTGAGAAAATGTGATAAAATTCCCTAAATTAAGCACAAGATAAACCACAAAATTGGGGTTTATCAAACCTCCCCACACTTAAACTAAGTATGTTCTCATGCTAAACTCAAGAAAGAAACAAAGGGTATCAACATTTATTCAATGTAAACTACCTAAATGCAACTACCTATATGCAATCTATCTAAATGAATGCAAGTACTTGGTCAAAATAAATCAATTCCCAAGAAAGCATATACAAGTACAAGGGCTAAAGCAATAGCAATCAAAGCAAACCCACAATTGAATTGAGTTATTGAAATATTTTTCAAACTTGCAAGAAAAGATGGTCATGGGTGGAAGCATGTAATTGAGTGATCGAACCCTCACTGGATGTGTATCCGCTCTAGTCACTCAAGTGTATGGGGTTGATTCACTCAATTCTCCCATAATCATGCTTTCTAATATTTGTTTTTCATCTAACAATCAACAATTATTTTATGCATGCATACAAATATCATGAGGTCTTTCCATAGGTTGTAATGGGGTTAGGGTCAAGGTAAGATGCATATGGTCAAGTGGACTAGAATTTGAATCTTTGATAAGCTTAAACTTCCCACCTAACCTATATAACAACCTATACAATTTCGAAGCTAACCTAGCTACCCATTCTTCACTTTTTCACATACTCATGCATTCTCTTTTTGATCACCACACCTATGCATTGATTTTTATTGAACTTCATTTTAGGGCATTTTATCCCCCTTTTTATTGCTTTTCTTTTTCTTTCTTTTCTCTATTTTTTTTCTTTTCTTTTTATTTTCATTAATTTTTTTCAAACTAAACTATATATATACAAAAGCATCAATACATATGATTTAACATTTAATTGATACATGAGTATGCACCCAATTCCTGTAATTTTCAACAAAATCGTAAAATACACTTTTATCTCTACCCAATGTTCCCAACTCTCCCAAAATCAAATGATAAATACTATCACTAGCCTAAGCTAATCAAAGATCCAAACAAGGGACATTTATTGTTTTTTGCTTAAAGGCTTGTAATGTGCTAAAATTAAGAACAAATGGGTTTAGCATAGGCTCAAAGTTGGCTAACAATGGAAGATAAAAGGTAGGCTATTAGGTAAGTGAGCTATTTAAAACAATGGCCTCAATCATATAAGTGCATTCATATACAAAATAATGGACATAAATAATCAAACAAACTAAAGATTACAATCATAGAAAGAGAATAATGCACACAAGAATGAAAATAAGTGGTTATATAACGTAACCACACAATTAGGCTCAAATCTCATATGCTTGTGTTCTTAGCTCAAAGACATGATCCAAAATGTATGTAATTCAAGTAAGTTCTAAATTTTTTTTTCAATCAATTGGGGTGCCCTATAGATAAATTCCTTGAAAATTTTCATTATTTTGACTAAGCTTATTATATATATATGCAAAACAAGAAAATGCAACTAAAAATCCTAGAAGACCTAAAAATGAAATGTAAAAGTGTTGGCATTAGAAACTTGTCACCCAAAAACGCCGATTGATCGGACGACCTCCCCACACTTACAAGTTTGCACCGTCCTCGGTGCACTCAAAGATGAGCAAGGGGGTATGGCGACTTCCCGAGTTGCCACCTTTAGCTGGTGGATCAACCGGTTGCTGCGTGTTCTCCCGCTTCTATTTTTTTGCTTATGGTGCATCAGTCATGAAAAATGGAGAATAACACCGTAAGATGAAAAAAAATACAAAAGCAAGAAAGCATAAATTATTGGAATGAGGTAAATCACTAGAATGAAGTGAGTGAATTAGTGTGACATTAATGAGAAAATAGGTGTGTGAATTCTAAATTAGGTGCCCTTTAGAACACATACACTATCATAGAGATCTATGTCACAATTACACAAAGAAAGTATGCACGTCACTCATTCTAGTGTGATTGAAATACTTTAAAAGACTTGTAGGTTAAGGCAACCAAACAAGTAGTGAAGAAGCATAAAAGCATTCAAGCGAAGTCAAGCAATTGTGAAATTGGATAATGAATGGATATTGATTGATGTGCAAGGTAACTTTAATGAACAAGATGGAATGTGAAACTTACACATCAAACAATGACACATATTGAAGTTTATTTGTAACACCTAAGTGACATAGAGGTGGAGCACATGGGTGCTATGGAACTTAGAAAAAAGAAGATAGAAGTGAAAATCAATCACATAGCAAGCATGGTCCACAAAGCTTGAAAAGCTCAAAAATATGTCCCTAGATAAGCTTTCGATCCAATTCCACAATCTCAATGCATGAAATAGATGGTATGAATAAGGGGCAATCCTAAACAAGCATCACCTAACAAAAAAATGCATTGATAATGTACAATTGCCTAACAATGGATGATGAATGCATGGCGGCCAAAACATGCAATTCAAAAGATTTAAGATACTTGGAGGTAATGTACAAGTACTTGGTATTCAAAACATTAAGCATTAAGAACTCGAAACCAAGTAACAAAATTTTACCCTCAACAAAGAATCCAACAATGAATATCAAAAATAGTTATGCTAAAATAGCATTCAGTTAATAATAAGCAGCAATAAACAGTAAACAAGATTAATAATCCAACACTTATAATGAAACAGAAAAAATAAACATGAAACAAACTAACTAAATAATTAACTAATCAACTAACTAAAAGAAATTGTGTTATATGGTGTTTGGTAGTGTTGGGTGATGGTTGAAGGGTGGAAAGAAGAGAAGAGAAGAGAGAAGAAGGAAAGGAATGGAAAGAAGAGAAGAAAAGAAGATCGGTGATGCAGGGCATCCCACGTGTACGCGTGGAGTGACGCGTGCGCGTAGTGAGGTGAAATGGGAGCGACGCATACGCGTGGATCACGTGTACGCATGGGTGAGGCGTACGCGTGGGTTGGCTTGTGCAAAAGGCATAAATCTAGCCTATTTTACGCACAACTCTCGGGTTTTTGGCTGGGAGGTGAAAATTTGGGATCCACGCGTACGCGTAGACGATGCGTGCGCGTGGATGGTTGAAAAACTTGGTGTCACGCGTACGTGTGGATGGTGCATTGTCTTTCAAAATTTTTCTATCTTTTTGCACCAAACTAAGCATTTCAAGCCTCCAAACAGCTACCAAAATACCATAAAACTTTATTTAACATACTAGACTCCCAAATAAACTCGACTAACTAAGCAAAACATGAAATTAAACTAATTTTTACCAATATTTACAAAAAGAGAGAAAGGGAAAGATGTTACCATGGTGGGGTGTCTCCCACCTAGCACTTTTGTTTATTGTCCTTAAGTTGGACTTATGGGGGGCTCTTAATTAGGGTGGCTTATGTTTGAATCCATCCTTGAACATCCACCAATGCTTGGACTTCCAGTAAGCTCCATCATTCAAAATTGATATCTCCAAGCCTTGAGGGAGTTCTCCACAAACCATGAGCTCCCAAAATTGATCCTCCTCTAGTAATCCGGGATCCCACACTTTGTTTTTACACCCGTCTTCAAATTGATCATGGTGATTCCCTCCGGGTGGTAGAAAAGTTGAATTCTTACTAAGGCACCAAGTAATCCCCCTAGACCCATCAAATTGAGAACTACACCAAGTCATGCTCCTCAACTTTGAGCTTCCAACCATAATGAGCCTAGATTTACAACGCCAACCACTAAACATCCTCCTCTTACGTTTAATTCCACAAAGCGCCCTAAGTTGGCCATCCGTCTCAAGAATACCATATTCAAGTGGGATAATAAAGCTAAGAGTTAGAAGTTTTACCCACTCAAATGAAGGATTGGATGGCAACCTAGGTGGAGGAGTTCCAAATGATCTTGATAAAGCGTGTTCCACTCATATCCATCCTCTTCTAGAGGCTTCCACCACTGGCAAGGCTCTTCAAGCTCTACCTCTTGCCAAGCTTCCTCAAGTTTAAGCTCTTCCTCACCAATGTCTTCTAGCTCTTCCCCATCACTCAAATCATAGATAGGAGGTTTAATGAAATCTACCTCATCATCAATTCCAAGCATAGTGGGGAAGGATTCATCAAGCTCAAAAAGATCATATGTTGATGCGGAATCATCATATATAGGAGGACTTGTTGCTTGCCTAACTTCTTCTAAACCTTCTTCTTGGTAGCTTTCTTCCAATTCCATCTCATCTTCATTGCTTACCAAGGGCATGGGAGGTTGTGCATCTTCTTCTTTAATCTCAATTTCAAGCTCAATGAAAGAGGATTCAATTATAGATAAGAAATTTGCAATGATTGAATCCATCTCCTGATCAACTCCTTCAAAGTCTTCAACCATGATATGACTTGGAGGGTGTACACTCTCCTCCTCAACACCAATTTCATACTTCATGGCAGAAGGCTCTTCAACTTGTGATTCTTCCATGTACTCAACATATCCTAAATCTCCAACCACTACTTCCTCTTGTTCAATAATCTCTACCTCCTCCTCTTGTTGCACTTCTTGTCTCAACTCCTCTTCTCCACCTTGAAATTCTAAATTCACTCCCTCACTAAGCTCTTTGGTTGCTTCTCCACATTCAACAATAAGAGTGTCTTGATCGTGTAGGCTTAGGCGGGCTGAGACCATGTTGCTGACGGCTTCCATCACAATAGCAATCTTGGTTTCTATCTCCTTGAACGCTTTTTCCGTCTCCTCTTGTTGCCTTAGGATACAAGATCTAAAGTCTCCTTGTTCTAGAATGAGGACATGGAGACCTTCGTTCATTAGGGGCGGTGGTTGGAGAGAGGGTTCATTGTTTGAAGGAAAGGTATTGTGGTTGGAAGATGGTTCATATTGGTGAATGTCTTGAGGCGGTGTATAGGAAAATTGTGGTTCTTGGGAGTATTGGTGTTGGAATGGTGGTGGCTCTAAATATGGTGATTGGTATGGTGGATATGGGATAGGATTATATAGGGGTGAATGGTGGTATGAGGCTTGTGAGTATGGTGGATGGCTATATTGAGGAGTGGGATCATATGCATATGATGATTGTGGTTGACAATCGCAATAAGGGTCATCACACACATTAGATTGATATGCATCTTCGGCTGGTTCTTGCTCATAATACATTGGTGGGGGTTGTTGCCATGAAGTTTGATTAAATGCTTGAGGCTCTTTCCACCTTTGATTGTCACATCCTTGATGCATGTCACCATTGTAATTTCTATCTCTTACAACATAGTTGTAACCACACTCATAGCCAAAGTGATGAGAATTCATAGTATAAGGAGAAAATAAGAACAAAAACTAACAAGAAACAAAGAGAACAAAATCCTACAACTAGCAAAAACTAACAAGCAAACCAAAATTCAAGCTATTCACAATATATACAATAGCCAATAACATAGCACCATTACAAATCCCCGGCAACGGCGCCATTTTAAAAGTGAAAGAATTGTCGTGTCGGTCTAGAATTTCTCTTATAGAAATAAGAATTTCATTGTAAGCATAGCTCCAAACCAACAAACAATTCTCACATAAAAACTTTGAGTTGTCACAAGTACAAATCCCAATAAAAATTAACCGAAGTATTTAAACCTCGGGTCGTCTCACAAGGAATTGCAATGAAGTGATCAATTATTGGCTATAAAGAACAAGGGAGTTTGATTTTCAATTGACAAGAAAATATAATAACAAGAAAGTAAATGACAAGAAGTAATGAAAGAAAGGAAAGAACCCTTGGCTAGACTTAGATAATTGAGATCACCATCCTTGTCTACAAACCAAATATTGACAATTACGAGAGACCAACCCATTAAGTCTACTCCTATGCTTGAAATAAGTATAATGTATACCTCAATGCATTAAGTACGTCAAATAGGCTTGATCAACATCAATCCATAAGTCCTAACTTAGCTACTAATTGACTTAGTAGTAGGCTAGAGTCAATGGTTATCAAATTGACCACATAGGGTTCTCAAATCACCAATTCATTGAGACACAATGACTCAAGGTCACCCAATTTCCTTAGCCTAGGCCAAGAGTAAAGAGAACTACTCAAAAACTAGAGGAAACATTTTATCAAACATTTAGAGTGAAATAAAAGTAAACATCATCAAATGCAAGAATTAATAACAATCATAACTAACAAGAGCAAGAACTCAATAATGGCAACTAAGGTTAACACCAAAAGAACATCAAATATCAATTTGCATTAAAAGAGATCCAAATCCAACAAGAGTTCATTAACATAAAAGAGGCATAAAGGGGAAATTAACATGAGACTAAGAGGATTAAACTACTAGAGCATGAAAATGTAAAGGAAACAATATGAGAACAATAAATTGAACCTAGATCTAAGATGGAAATAAGCCTAAGAACCCTAATTCTAGAGAGAAGAGGGAGCTTCTCTCTCTAGAAACTAAACTACATGATGCCATGCTACAACTAAGTGCTCCACCTTTGCTCAATCTTCAATTCTGCATGAAATACCCTCAAAAACGAGTTGGACTTGGACTTGGGCCTGGGCAGCTCAGAAATCGCCCCCAGCGATTTCACTTTAAGTGAGTCACGTGCCAAGCGTCACGCGTACGCGTGGGTGACGCGTGCGCGTCGCTGACCAAAACTCCTACTTACGCGTACGCGTGGCATGCAAATCTTCAACGCACGCATACGCGTGGATGACGTGTGCGCGTGGCCCTCAATTCTCCAAATGCTCATTTCTTCATGAATTCTCCATTTTGCATGCTTTTCTCTTCATTTCTTCCATCCAATACTTGCCTTATGAACCTAAAATCACTCAGCAATCACATCAAGGCATCGAATGGAATTAAAGTGAATTAAAATCACCAATTTAAGGGCCTAAAAAGCATGTTTTTATACTTAAGCACAAATTAAGAGAGAATTACAAAACCATGCTATTTCATTGAATAAATGTGAGAAAAGGTTATAAAATCCCCTAAATTAAGCACAAGATAAACAAAAAAATTGGGGTTTATCAATACGCACGAGCAAAAACACACTTGCTGGTCCGTGCGCGCACACACTAGCGTACGTACGCACGCTCACCAGAAATCCTATTTTTTGCAACTTAGGAAAAATTCAGTTTTCTACACCTAACTTCCAACATCCATAACTTTCTCTACAAAACTCCAATTTCTACAAACTTTATAATGTTATAAAGCTCTTGAAATTATCTTAATTTTGAAATAAAATTCACTCAAATCCAAAATATGAAACTCAAATTATGTACCGCCAAATTTGGTTAAAAATCAAATTTTACTAAAAATCACCAAACCTCCTCTTTTACCAAATTCTCAATCCTAAACCAAAATTTAATAACCCAGAACAATATCAAACAAACTCAAAGCAATTCCATATCCATCTCATTCCCTTCCACAACATTCCAATACTCAATTTTACCAATTGTAACCTAACAATTAATAGCCAACACAATATAATTCATCAATAAATCATTGCAAAATTCATAATCATTCATCAATTCTCATCAATCACCACAATCATTAATTATCACACATTTACATAAGTAGATTTAATATATCCATCAATTCACTAAACCTTAACGAGTTCACATAGTTCAACTTATCATACGGTCAACTACGAGAAACTAAAACTATATCTTGGTTGATTTCTTCCTAAGATCGGAGCACCTTAAAATGACCTCTACCACAAGTTCCAAATCTCCAACTCCTTACCAAGTGAAATAACCGCTTCTAAGGTTCAAGTCAAGCATCCCACCACCACCAATTTGATTCTAAGTCATACAATTTAATCTAACATCATTTAATTTTATTATAATCAACGTAGAGTTTATGAATATCAATAATTTACAAGAGTTCAAAGATTCTTTACCATTAATAATCAAAACAATACTAATATATACTAATTAAATAACAATATATTTTTTTTTAAAAAAAAATTGAGAGGGAGAAGGCATGGTCATTATAGATCTTTTATAAATTGATAAGAACCTACCTAATAATTTGGTAAAATTATAAATATCAATCAAATAATTAAACCTAAAATATATTCACTAATATAGTAATGTGTCAACTGAAAGCATCCATATACCTTGAGTAATTGAACAACAACGTACTCTACTAACTCGTGAATAATTATGATGCAAAAAAGTTTTTTATTTTTATGAAAATTAAATTTCTATGTTAAACATAAAAGAAAAAATTATTGTTCTAAGAAGTTATGAAGCTTACTTCAAATCGAAACATAGTTAACTACTAAATCCTTCTTGTTAAAGTATATTTAGAGATATCATAT
>NC_029793.2:20699564-20705058 GCF_000816755.2 Arachis ipaensis
ACCTTAATGGCATATAATACGATATGCATAACATAACTTATTATATACGGTTGGAATACTTATCCTTATTTCTTTCCCCTAGTCTTTTATTTTAATTATTAAGACTAAAAGACAAGTACTTATGAAAAATAATAGGTAAGATTTAAAATAGAATCTAAATTCTATACTTTTAAATTTTGTCACAGAATAAATTCTATTACATAATAATAATGACTGTGACTAGCGGAACATCATTGGATAATTAACTTATTTTATCAATTCAATTTATTTTTTCACTATTAAAAACTGTAAATATATTGATCAAAATTGAAGATAAAAAAAATTATAGATCTAAGTAGCATTATTATGACCAATAAATTTTTTTCATGTTTAAAAAAAGTACCTAAAATTTTTAATTCTTTGCACATGATTACCTGCAAAATTTATATGGATTGAGTGCCAGGTGCTGGTTTGAAAGAATGACACAGACGTGATTTAGGGTTGAGATGAAAAATTAACGGTAATAAGAACCAGCTATTTACACATATGCATGAGAGTAACAAACAGTGAGTGAAAACTGTCGACAGATGATTAAAGATTGAGATGAAGTATGCCCTTAATAAAAACAACATGTGTTACATACTTATATATTTGACTATATCTAACCATCTCCTATACAAATATTATGACATCCAAGTCACAGCTAACTCACTTGTGCTATCAGACAAATTAAACCTCATATATTAAATGAGTTAATAGTCAAAATCATTCCTGAAAGATACCTCAATCTCCATTTTAATCCCCGAAAGATAAAGTTAATCAAAATAGTCCCTCAAAGATATGCGAGTTATTCACATTCGTCCTTTCATCATCTCTTTCGCTGAGTTGGCTAATGTTCACTAATGTGTCACGTTAACTGCCACCGTGGCAGACAAGAAAAACGATGCAGTTTTGATTGAATGCCCTCCTAGCCGTGATGCGTCATCGTTTTGTGTCCGAAAGAGATTCAAAACATTACAAAGTCTCACCCCATCTCATAACAACTATCTCTCTATGTTTGGCTCCAAAATGTTTCGTCTCCCTCAAGCTATGCCCTAAACCTTTCACCTTGCATTCGAACCACGCCATCAACCTTTGTTAGTGTTGGTTGACGATTAAAGCAGAATAGGTATCGCTACTGAAAATAGAGTTCATCGTCTCTTGGAGCAACATTGATTGCGGAAGAAGCAATCGTGACGGTTAGAGGTAAGGCTGAAAACTTTTTCATATTTTTTGAGTCATTTTGTGGCGTGATGTCTTTCTAGTGGTGTTTCTTTTGAGTCATTTGACTGCCGTTGTGATTATTTTTAGTTATGGGTGTTTTATTTTAATGATGGTTCTTTTTCGTGTTGCATGTTCATTTTGGGGTTAGGGTTTATTTTCTTATGATTGAGAATAGCTAGTGACAATCTGTGGGCTAAGGGTATTTTTGTTTTTGTCATTGTAGATGGAAGGTCCTCCGATGACTTTTGTGTTTCACCATGGTGGATTGTTTAAAAAGAATGTGGAAGGAGACATGATATATGAACCTGATAATACAGAGGTATTAATGGGTGTTGAAGGAGACACGCTTGATGTGTTCTTTGTAAGGTGTTACTATAAGGAGTTGGGTTACATTGAAGCTGGAAACTGTTGGTGGAAAGATCTTGGAGTTCCCCTTTCATTCGGGTTGAGAAGGTTAGTCACAGATTCAGACTTGCTTGCAATGTGCAAGGATTGTAGGAGAAACCAACATGTAATCAATCTGTACCTTGAGAATTGTATTTCACAGCCTTGTATAGAAGACAACGTGGAGGAGGATCTAGTGAATGTGAAAGCAGAAAGCTTGAAACAGAAGAAATCTTCCCAAGCTAAAAAGTGCAGTTCTCAACCTGCCAAGATGCCCACAACAATGGTTCCTCAGTCCAAGAAGCAAACCTCTCAACCCACTAGACAAACCTCACAGCCCAACTCGCAGCCCAACAAACCAACAATGAAGCCCAATTCTGAGCCCAACAAACCAACTATAAAGCCCATTTCTCAGCCCAATAAACCAGTCCATATGCCCATGAAGCCCGACCCTCTGCCCAAGAAGACCACCTATCAGGACAATACAGTTCCACCTCAATCTAATGCATCATCACAAACAACCAAGAACTCACAAGGGAATAAGAATAAAGAAAGTAGCCGTGTATGCATGCAATATCAGCAATACAGGATAAGAATGACAAAAGAGATAAAGAGTATTGTTATGACTGGTTGAAGATGGAAGCGTACAGGAGAACTTATTATTTCAATGTCAATCCGATGAAAGGACAGGATCTATGAAAAAAAATTCCACACCCAGCTCCAGTCCCACCCCCATTTAAGCCCAAACCTGGAAGACCAACAAAGAAAAGAAGAAGGGACAAGGATGAGCAACCAACTGGGTCAAAGACAAAGATGAAGAGGAAGTATAACCCCATCAGATGCATGTATTGTGGTGAGATAGGACACAATAAGAGAAATTGTGCAAAGAAGAAAGCTATGGAAGCTGAAGAGCATGCTAAGCAGATGCACCTGCAACTGGAAGTTGTTGCCCCTGGTGCAAATGGGGCTGAGCTTGAAGTAAACTCTGTCCCAGATGAACATGATCCAGCTCCAAGAGAAATAACACCATTGCCTACACTTTCATCACCAAGACAGCCTCTAAAAGTGATTGAACATTAGCCAATCTGAAAGCATTCCACCAACCCAAGATACACAACAGGTTGTATAATCACTACTCAACTATAAAACATATGTGCTTTCTTTTATAATCTAACAAATGCATCTGGTATTAAATTATGTAGGAACAAGTCATAGCTAGGCCACCTAAATTACAGGTCATTAAAGGGAAAGCCAGACTTAGGTCCTCTCCTAAACTTACTACAGCTGCACTAGTTGCTATCTCTGCTGAGACAATCAAGGGGACTAGTTCAGCCACTACTAAGAAGTTGGCCAACTTTATGAGCTTCGTGCCTACTCCAAGCTTCAAGTCCCCAAGAAAGACTGATAAATGACTTTGATTAGAAAGAAATTTATTCTGCTTGACTTTTTTTTGTGTGGGGGTACTTTATGTTTTTTGCACAGGGCAATTGAAGTTCCATTATAAACATTGTGGTTATCTGTGTAATTGAAAGTTGTATTCTATCCTTATGTTTTGGTCTAGCCTTCTTTTTAGGTTTTTATCCTCATGTAAAACTTTATGAATTTGCTATGGTATTTATCCTTAAGATAATGTGACATTTAGCTTTCTATGGCAACACAATGCTTAAGAGTACTTTGATTACTGATTCTGTTCATGGCTTAATATATCTTACTGCAATAGTATTTCTGATTAGTTTGGAACATTTGATGGATAGTTTGATCTTAATCTTAAAACACCAAATGGAAACATCTATTCTCATTCAAGCCATTCAATTCATTACACCATGACATATCAACAAAATTTGATTTACTTGGAACTACATAACAAACAACAAAGGATCACATTAATGACAACTACTACAAACATGAAAATTATTAGCAGTTTCAAAGCTTTAACTTTAGCTTCCAAGCTGCCCAGTCTCCATACCACTTTCAACCTCCATTCATCATAGTCACTTTCAACCTGCAAATCAGTCCCATAATCTTTCTTTGTTCCACCTTCAGCCACCCTTTGATAGTCATCATCATCAACCCACTTAAAGTAATTGCAGTGACTTCCCTTATGCAAATTCAAAAATCAGAAAACAAAAAATTGAAAAACATCCAACAACACAAAACAGATGGAAAACTTTTAGCTTTTTTCACAATACTCACCCAGTACCTTGGACATGCATGGAATAGTCTATTTGGGTTCTCTGCTGTCCCAGATTTTTTTATCACAATTTTCAACCCACATAAACATGATTCCTCATAAGTTTTCCGCCTGGTTCGCATTAAAGCGCTGGAACTATTACTGTCGTTCGACGAAAACGACACACCACCGCTACGACCTCCATTTCCTGCCTCCATCCTCGTCGCAAACCAGCAATTTCAAGGTCTACCAGGCATATGGCCCTATGGCCCTCTGATTGTTGAATGCGACTTATTTATCATCGAATTTAGGATTAGGATTCAAACACTAAGGGACTGATTTGAACTGTTTTAACAAAGTTACCTTGTTAGCATTAGCAGCGCACACGTAGGCTGCCACGGTGGCAGTTAACGTCACACGTCAGTGAACGTTAGCCAACTCAGCGAAGGAGATGACGAAAGGACAAATGTGAATAACTCGCATATCTTTAGGGGACTATTTTGATTAACTTTATTTTTCGGGGACTGCAATAGAGATCGAGGTATCTTTCAGGGATGATTTTGACTATTAACTCTATAGAAAATCATCTCTATTAGTTTTTTCATAAATTATATTATCCTAAAATATTACTTTATTATAATTCTTGAGTAATATACTTTTAAGTTATGTTTACTTAATTTATAATTTAAAATTTTAAAAAAATATATAATAATTATTAAATACAATCTAATTTATTTTTAAATACTTTTTATTTTTATTTTTATATTTTAAAAAAATGCATATAGATTTATTATTAATTAATAAATTTAAATAATTTTTTAATTTTAATATTTTTTATTGTTCATATATTTTTTTAATTTGTCCTAAAACTTAAATATTTAGTTTTATTGATTATTGTTGTATATTATTGTTAAATAACTGCATTATCATACATAGCAATTAAAAATAAAAATAAAAACATAAACATTTTATGTTCTTTTAAGAACTTAATACTAAAAATTATATAATTTATTAGAAGAATTAAAATTTAAAAAATATATAAATTTAAAGGACTAAAACTTATTTAATTCAATAGAATACTCTTAGTATTTATTATTAAATAATTGCACTTTTATGGCATATAATAAGATATGCATAACATAACTTATTATACACTGTTAGAGTACTATTCTTTTATTTTAATTATTAAGGTTAAAAGGCAAGTACTCATAAAGAATAATAGGTAATGTTTAAAAATGGGATCTAAATTCTATGCTTTTAATTCCTTATACATGATTACGTGTAAAATTTATATGGATTGAATGCTAGGTGCTGGTTTGAGAGGATGACACAGACATAATTTAGGGTTGAGATGAAGAACAAGCGGTGATAAAAACTAGTTATTTATAATTTAGTAACACATATACGAAAATAACGAGCGGTGAGTGAAAACTGTCAACAGAATAATAAAGATTGAAATGAAGTATGCTCCTAATAAGAACATGTGTTACATATTACATATTTGGCTATATCTGACCATCTGCTATACAAATATTATGACATCCAACTCACAGCTAACTCACTTATAGTATCAGACAAATTAAATCTCACATATGAAATCAACTCAATTGTTTTTTTTCATAAATTACATTATCCTAAGATATTATTATAAAATTTTAACTTTATATATATTTTATAAAGAATTGCAATTGAGTACAT
>NC_029793.2:20706522-20707104 GCF_000816755.2 Arachis ipaensis
CAATTAACAATTAAATATTATACAAGAATCTCATGTGAGTTAATCTATATATACGCCTACATGTTGTACTAAAATCAAATATCTCATTCTTCTTTGCTAATAATAATTAGTTTTTCTCATACAATCATAGTGTTAGGACATTGAAACTTATAAAAAATTATTAAGGTTAATATTAATTATTAGTTTTAATAGAATAAGTATGCTCAAATATTTTTATTTTTCTCAATTAAATATTATACAAGAATCTCATGTGAGTTAATCTATATATACGCCTACATGTTGTACTAAAATCAAATATCTCATTCTTCTTTGCTAATAATAATTAGTTTTTCTCATACAATCATAGTGTTAGGTAAAAAAACATTGAAACTATTGTCATGAGTTAGTTTTCACTCTAAGTAACAATACAAAAATTTTCAGACTAATTAATCACCATTTTTTTCGATGTGATTTAGATAATCTTCTCGTTTTAATTTGAGTGTATACTTTTTCTTTTATTATTCATTTTTTAAATATTATATATCGTGAGATTATTGAACTTTTTCTGGAGAAAAATAGTTTTATTAATTTGATGTTTTAAGA
>NC_029793.2:20707109-20707819 GCF_000816755.2 Arachis ipaensis
TAAGATCAAAAGGAATTAAGTAAAAAAAAAATAATTGTCATATTAAAAATGATAGAAAAAAAAAAAAAGTAACTTATAAGATTTTTCATGTAAGGACTTTAGAAGTTTTAAATCTCAGGAAAGGACTCTCCCAACAAATTATAAATAACAACACTTTTTTTTAAGAAATCATGCTATCAACACTTTTCAAGTTTTATCATCATATTCCACTCTTTTTTCTTTATTATTATTATTCTTCTATTCTTTCATATTTTGCTTATACTCACTTACTCATTACTCATCATCATGACGACTGTTCTCGGTGAGCAACAAGATGATGATCGATATGGTAATGTTTTTTAAAATCTTTATTTTAGATGTATTTTTTGGGAATTAATTTTCTCTCTTTATTATATCATATAAAAAGAAGCCTAAAACTTATTTTTTATTATTGTAATAACTGCTTTATTCATTTAAATGTTGAGTATTTAAGTATTAAAATAATAAATAAAAAAAGTGATTTGTAGATAAATTAAAAATAAATAACTGTTATTTATTTATTTTAAATTCCTTTTTTCAAGTTTAAAATAAACCGAATTTTTTACTATTCTCGTTATTTTATATTGATCTTAGTGCATTCCTATCTATATTAAACTTTGTTTTTTTCAAAAAAAAGGGAAATATAACGGTTAGATAGTGTGGGTAACTATGTCGGTTTTTTTTTTTTAAAT
>NC_029793.2:20708392-20709544 GCF_000816755.2 Arachis ipaensis
GGAACGATGAAGAAGAAAATATGGCACCGAAAGATGAGAAAGAACTTGCGTTGGACAGTGGATTTGTGGTGCCACATTTCAACTCATTTGGCCACAGATTTAGGTTCATTTCTTCATATAAGTGTAATTATAATAATTATTGTTATTTTTACTGTTTGTGCCCGATTCACCCATTATAATTTATAGCCATCAAGGATCATATTAATCAGAGTACGAGATATTAAACTTAATATTCTTTTATAAAATATTTGGAATTTTAACATATTATAGGAACAATAGTTTTAATATTTATGTTCTCAAAGATGCTTCGTCCAAATTCTTTTAGTTAAATTAAATTTAAATTGACAAACAAAAAAGTGTTAAATTGACTCTTTACTTTAATATTTTTTTTTGTCAAGTGAATTGGACAATTTCTAATCCTAAATATTACACCCATGTACTATACACTCACACATACTATAATCTTAAATATTACATTCATGTACTACACACTCACACACACTATATAAATTTCAAGATGAGGATTTGAACCCAGTGCAGCTCTATATAAGACAAACAATATTATCATCTGACTCAGGATTCAACTGCTAACATTTTTCTTTATTTTTCTCAATATGTATTTTTGGGCCAATTTTTTTTTTCCAATAAGGGATTAAACTTTTTAGTCTTTCGTTAGGCCAATTATTCATTTGTTAATATTTAGCCCAGGCCCATCAAATCACAAATTTTGGAATTCTTATATGATATATAGAATTGTGTTTTGTGTACATAAAAAAATGATTGTGGAAATGAAAAACATTCCAAACAAATTAAAAATAAAGTTGTGAATCAAAGAAAAGAAAAAAAATGTGAAAGCTAAAAGGAAAAAAGAAATCATAAATTGGTGCCTTCTTGAGGCCTGACAAGTATTTTTTGTATCATTTTATCACAATTATAAAGTAAATAAAAGGGTACAAATATTAAATTGAAACTTCAGTCTTTTAATTTAATTGTTGTAGAATAACGCCATGGTAGTTGGTACGCCCCCAATTTCATTTGCACTTGGTACACATAAAATAAATCATATTTTTGGCTCTTAGAAGGTCTAAACATGGTTAAATTATTATTATTATTATTATTATTATTATTATTATTATTATTATTATTATTATT
>NC_029793.2:20709610-20719496 GCF_000816755.2 Arachis ipaensis
CTTATTTTTCATAATAATAATAATAATAATAATATTAATAATAATAAATTTTTTATTTGAAATATCTTATTTAATCTATACTCACCAATCATGTACAGATGATATATTTCCAATAGGTTGCGGATTTGATGAATCCAATGTCCATCACAAGGTAAAAATCTATCCAAATTTTGTTTTCTTTAATTTTAGTTAGGGTGGAGAGAAAACAAGATTATGAAAATTAATTTTACAAACTAACATATATTTATTTATATGTTGAATTTTTTCATGATTCAGTATTTCAAAGAAAATCCAAACTATAACAATCCTGCATTCAACACTAAATATGAAATTTATTCTGAGAAATGTGGACTTAATAATGTGATAATGTCATGGGGACATGATTATTATATGTATCTTGTAAGCACCCTATCAAATTTTAAATCATATAATTTAATTATTTCATATATAAATTTTAAATAAATTAGATACCATTCCTTCTATGGTAAGTGCCCAATTAGGAACTAATTAAAGTTAAAATTTTGTAAATTCATATGACTAATTATTCAAATGATTAATTCATAATTCATAATCTTACTATTTGGTACATTATGATTTATTTTGCAGCATTACATAAGAAAGGAGCATATAAGCACTTGATGAATAATGAGGATGTTGAGAATCTGAAATAAGTTCACATTTTTAAGTATATTATAACATTATTACATATATTTTATTTTATTTTAATTATTTATCTATGAATAATGGTGGTTATTACTAATTAATTTTTGTATTATGTAGCAAATATGGCCTATACAGCAAGAGCAAAGTTCGAATTGATGTTGAAAAGGTCAAACCATACTATCTCTCCCTCGTTGAGAAGGTAATAATCAACAAAAATATTAGGGGTGTCCGCGGATCGGATATGGCCGAAAATTCGATTTGATCCGCACAATTTTCATCGGATCGGATCGAATATGATATCCGCGTTTTTTAGTGCCATATCCAATCCAATCCGATCCGCAAATGTGCGGATCGGATATCGGATATATCCGCATAGTTAAACCTTCTCTTTTTAATCATATTTCTATGTAAAAAAATTCAATAAAAATATTTTTTTATATTTTTAAATTTATTTATTCCTAAAATATTTTTAATCAAACTCTTTTTAAATAACAAAAATAAAATAATATAATATATGAATAATAATTACTAACTAAAACATACAAACAAGTAAATATAATACAAAACATATATATTTATTTATTTTTAATTATTATTGTGTGGATCTGCGGATCCGCGGATTAGATACGCAGATGTAGAGTAGATATCCGCGATCCGATCCGTAAAGGGTGCGAATCGAATCCGATCCGATCAATTTGTGGATCGGATCGTATCCGCAATTTTCGGATCAAATGCGGATATTTACCGCGAATCTGCGGATACGATCCGATCCATGAACACCCCTAAAAAATAATATGCAAGAAATTAAACCTTTTATTTCCTAATAAATTCAATAAAAAATATTGTTTTTAACTTAAAATTAACACTTATGTGTCTTCTATTTTTTGTGTGCAGTATTTTCCTACTACAAAGCTGAGGTGGTGAAATGTTGAATTGAAGCTATAAATATTGCTTAAAGTCCCAATAATAATTTAGTATGATAATGTATCATAGTGTGTATGAAGAAGAGGTAATAAATTATATATTCATATGTGTTTGTATTTGATGCTAAATAATTAAAGGGTAAAGTATATTTTTTGTCTTTGAAGTTTAACAAAATTTTTTAAAATATCCCTAAGTTTTATTTTGTTTCAATTTTGTTCTAAAAGTTTTCGATTTGCATCAAATATATCCATAATGGCTAATTTTTCAAAAAATTTAAAATCAATTCAACAACAATTTTATAAGAACAACCCTCAACACATGCAAATCAAGTATGATTTTCGTATATTATTATTAGATTGGTCTTAAATTTTTTGAAAATTTAGCCGTCGAAGGTATATTTGATGCAAATTAAAAACTTTTGGGACAAAATTGAAACAAAATATAACTTAGAGGTATTTTTAAAACTTTTGCCAAACTTTAGAGACAAAAAATATACTTTACCCATAATTAAAATATTATTGTATTTGTATTTGGTGCTAAATACTTAAATATCGTTGTTGTATGAAATAATTATATTAAGGTTTTTTTATTTTCTCTTCTTAAATTCTCTTCTCTAGTTTGGTCAGATTTTCAATAGTAAAGTGCTTTGCGTTACAATATATGTCATGATAATATTCGATATTTATAAAAAATTATATTGACTACTATCATAAATCCTAAACTACTAACAATCAAATCATGATTAGAGTTATTAATTATAGAAAAAAGTTCTACATTCATGTAAAAATACATGGATGTTATCCAGGTAACGTCCTCCACACGCGCCTTCTCCCACCTCACAGTTACGCACCTCATATAATGTATATAACGTAAACCTTTTGCTGCGAGATAAACCTTTCTCAACGTAAACCTTGTTCTTCTCTCCCGTTTTCTTTCTTCTTCTTCAACTTAATAAAATTCGTTATTCTCCTCTGTTCGCGTTTTTTTCTTTGCATTATTGATCTGAATTGACTTCAACGTAATTAGCTTTGTCGTTCTTCTTCTTACTCGTTTTCTTTTTCGATCTGGACTTCTGAATTGAAACAATGAATGAATCAACTTCAAACCAGTTGAATGAGTGCGATCTGGATTATTCTTCCGAAACCAGTTTGGAACTTTTGATTATTGAATTTTGAATCGAATTCAATGGAATGCAATTGCTAATTTTATTTGAATTGAATTGAATGGACGGAGGTGATCTGAATCTGAATTGAATTGAATTGAATTGATAATGTCTAAATTGTAGATAGAGTTGTTTCGAATTTGATTTTGTATAATGGATTATCTTTCATTCACTGTGAGTAACTGTTCGGTTCGGTAAGTATTATAGAGTTGTTTCACCATGAGCATGTGTTCGGTTTGGTATGCAGAAAGGAGTCTATAAAAAAAATTAGAGAAAAAAGTTTGTTATCCCACGAAGAAGTGACGTTGAGCGATGTGAACGACCTTCAAATCCCACCACGCATCAAAACAAGAGGCCGACCCAAGAATAGACTTGGATCAAACTTGGAAAAAAATATTTCAAATGCCATGAAGAAAAAGAAAAAGACAGCTCCAAGTGAGGTAAAATTGACTTGCTTTCAATTAGGTAAAAATTCAGTTGTGCATTTTGCTAATATACAATTAATTATATCTTTTTTGTAGTTGAACCATTTAGACGCTGGATCATCGATTCAGTCAAGCTCCAGTCTTTACAATGCACCAGATATAAATTATCCAAGAGAGGATTATACGAGTTTTAGTTTTTATTAATAGATATTTCTGTTCACCCATGAGCACATTTCGGTTCGACAAGTGTATTAATTTCGGTTCACCGAGGTTATAGGTGGGTTAATTTCTGACTGTTGTTAGTCTTTAATAAATAGTCACTTTTTTTGTGAAATTCTTTATTCTAAAAGTCAATTTTTTCTTTATTGTGCTATGTCATAGAGTTTAGGTGTTTATGAAACTGGATACTGATAGAAATATTTTTTTTATAATTAGCTCTCCAAATTTCTGTACAGTGTGTTTGTAATTTTTGGTTCGGCCAGTGTATTAATTTCGGTCACTGTATTTTTTGGTGTTCTTAATATATTGGTAAATACACTGATTCTAATCACTAAAAAACCTGGAACAAAACAGCAGCCAGACAGTTCCAACAGACAGGACAAGGAGTAATCCATCTTGAATCAGATATAAATATTAACATTTGATATATACATTGATATTAAGAATATATATATACATTAACATTTACATTAATATTGACATATATACATTTGAAAGAAGCATTGCTTGCTTTTTTTAAACAAGTTAAACAAAATATTGTTAATTACAACCAGTTAATCATAGTATGTTCTATTTACTATCTAAATCCCAATATGAGAATTTATAATAAGGGCTGGAGAGGACAGCAGATGGCTTCACGAGTCTTATTGCTTTAAATTCCCGAATCAGTTAATGTGCTTATGTTATAGTGCGGCTTCTCCTTCATTGTCACCATTGTCTTGTTCTGTTTTGCTGTAATGAAAAAATTTGGTCAATACTTCACTCAATACACCAATAAGCACAAGCATGTATATCTTAATCAAGTCAATTAAAATGTCACAGGCCACCGAACCGAAACTCATTCATGCACAGAATGAAACATGATAAATAATGAAACAGCTAGGAAATGATTGCTGCATGCTATCACAATAATCTTAAACACTGAAAAAATTTGGTCAATACTTCACTCAATACACCGATAAGCACAAGCATGTATATCTTAATTAAGTCTATTAAAATGCCATAGGCCACCGAACCAAAACTCATTCATGTACAGAATCAAACATTATAAATAATGAAAATACTAAGAAATAATTCTTGCATGCTATCACAATAATGTTAAACACTGAACAAAGTAAAAGGAGGCCACCGAACCGAACAACATTCATTTGGTGAATAAAAATCACAAAGGCCACCGAACTGAACAACGTTCATGTGGTGAATAAATGGTGATCAACTTTCAATCAACAAGAATAGTATTTCTTCATGCAAAAGAAGTACTAAACAGAGTAACAACCAATTTCAAAGTCCTAATTAAACTATCCACTTAATTGAATGAAAATAACAACAAATTTCATTCAAAGCCCTAGTTATACTGTAAAAATTTAATCACAGTAATCCTAAACCCTGAACAAAGAAAAAGAATGCCACCAAACCGAACAGTGTTCATGTGAAGAATAATCGTTTTCAACTTTTAATTATCAAGAATAGTATTTCTCCATGCAAAAGAAGTACTGAACAGAGTAACAACCAATTTCAAAGCCCTAGTTACACTATTCATTGAACTGAATGAAAACAACAACAAATTTCATTCCAAGCTCTAGTTATACTGTAAAAATGCATTCACAATAGTTCGATCTACTAAACGACGCAAATCAATCTAGTAAACCTAAAATACAACTAGGAGAAACGTGACATTACAAGATTTCAAATGAACAGTAGTTTTTCTCATACATTTGGTAGTCTGTGTTGATGTTTTTGTTTGTAGGTGGTTGTTCCTTGCCAAATCTTCTCGCGATTCTTCTGCAGTAGTAGTTTTCACAGAGAACGTGACTAAAGTTTGAGTGATTCTTAGAGAGATTCAAAGAGAAGGAGCGGTTTCGTGCGTTTTAAAGAAGAAGGAACGTTTTTTCATAATGAAGCGCGAATGAATATAGTGGTTTCTTGTGTATAGGACGCGTGAAAGTCACATTTATTTAGGTAGCGTTTGTTTTGAGGTACTGAGACAGAGACTGAAAGACTGAGACTCAGTATCGTGTTTGTTAGTTCAGAGACTGGTACTAAAATTTCTGTCTCTGTCTCTAAAATTTCAGTATTTCAGTACTTCCAAAAAGTAGGGACACAGGGGACTGAAATTTTTAGAGATAGAGACTGAAACTTTAGTAACATTTTATACCTAAAATACTTTCATTTCAATTAATTAATTTCAATTTTATCCTTTTTGCAAATTAAATTAGAATTTCATTCTTGTTTCAATTCATGTCTCCCATTTTGCACCAAACAGAATATTGAGATTTATTTCAATCCATATCTCTTAGTCTCTGTCTCTCAGTCTTAGTCTTTTCGTCTCTGTCTCTTCACCAAACGCTACCTTAATGAGATTGGAAGCGCGTGACTTATTTTGTGTTTGGGCCAACTTAGTTACATGGTTACATGGATGTGTAGCATCCCTGTTAATTATATGTATATGTTAATAATCACTTAAATTGTTTATTAATTGTTTGTTCATATAAATAGGTTTCATAGGGTAGCTTGGGCATAATTCTACTCGACTTGATACATGAACAATAAAGTTCTTTACATGTTATATGAAATGAGAGATTAACTAACCTCCTTTTATTATATTGATGTTTAATCATATTACAAAAAGTAAATATTTAAAATTTGGAACCATTTTTAGCGCACATTTTAACTCAAAAAAGTTAAATAAGTAAATGAATGTGTCAATATATAAGATCAACTATTGAGATTGTTCCTTCTATATATTAATAGACTATAGTCATTCAATATTTAGATGATCTCTTTTTATTTGTATAATTATTTCAACTTAATATTTAATACATATTTAATTCATTTGTTAATATTTCATTAAACACAATTCTTTTCTTGATTTATTTAAGATTTTAAATTTTGTTTATTATTCGTGTTATTTCTTTAAGAAAAACTTTAATAATTTGCCAAAATTATTATTTGTTGCCTTTGTTTGTTTTATTAATAAAACAAAAAAAAAAGAATAAAGTATATGCAATTAAAAACTAATACGTTTCTCTATTAATTGTTTTAACTATTTTAAATTCTAAAAACTCAATAATATTTGAAAATGAAATTATGAAAATAATCTATGGTTTTTGATATGTAAATATATGGATTCATGGAAACAAAAAGTCAAAGAGTTGTCCTCAATCTTCTATTACTTTTATAGGTCCAATAAGATATACAAAACCATAACCTTCAAACGCATATTATCAATCGAACCTAAACACAATATACATATTAGTATATTTCTATCATTGTAATCGAACATAACCATTTTATTATCATCTATCTTCTATGTATCACAATCTTCTACTTTTGTACCATTCTCTGATTGAACTTTGTCTATCATCATATGAAGATTATATCGTTTTACAATATTTGATAGACATAACATAAGTAATACCAAAGTTTTGTTTTTGCAATGTGCTAAAATTTTAAATAATATGCAAACAAACCATCAAAGCATAAGATAACTACATAAGAACTATATCTACTGAGTAAGAAAACATCACATACCATATACAGAAGAATATCCTTCACTGCAGCACCTGTTTCACATACAGCAAGTGGCACTGCCAAAATAACTATAATTATTATATTATAATTCTAATTATCTTTTTGCACTCTTTACTTTTCCATAGCATTAGCCTAATAGGAGTTCTAAATCACCATAAAATGAATAAATTTTGAAGAACTTGAAATCCAAAAATATTTTTGGCTTAAATAAATTCTTGTTTTTATAAATTAATGATTTTTTATTTTTGCTTTAACTATTTTAGTAGTATATCCAACTCTTTAAATTTAAAAGAGACCAAAGTTAAAAAGACATTTTATAGTAGTATTTTCTTCAACCTACAATCAACAGGAAATAAACAAACCATTATACAAAATAAGAGCAAACATTATTGTCAAAAGCAACCTTTTTTTCTTGTTTTCTTTGTTAACCAAAATCAGAAAATTATGTGATTATCTATAACGGAATATCATAAATAATATTATCAAAAGTAATTATCATAAGAATTGGCGAGTTAGTGATGGATCCAATATCCGAATCTTCAGCAACCCTTAGCTTGCTCCTCCACATCTTTATGTTGTTTCTTCATCTAAAACTTCCAATCTACAGAATCAACCACTATTGATAGTCAATGATTTAACACTTTCTAATAGTCAGTGGAATTAAACTCTAATTAGAATCATTTTTTCTGAGGGCACTAGTCAGTGTATGCTAGCAACAACAATTGGAGGTGGAGAAGATAAAATTTATTGGGCCCTTAATAAAAGTGGTTTGTATAAAGTGAGTACTGGGTACCGTATGACTTATGAGTTCTCGTATCCTCCCATTAAATTTTGCCCAGAGATTATAAGACAATGAAATTTGTGGCGAAAACTGTGGAAGCTAAAAATCCCAGCGAAGATTAAGATTTTTCTCTAGAGGGACTTCCATGAAAAGCTTCCAGTGCTGCAAAAGCTTAATCACCGCATCCCATCGATTCAACCTACCTGTCAAAGATGCCTACAATTTCCAGAAACAATCAATCATTGCATCTTCCATTGTGTAAAATCAAAGGAAATTTAGTCAAAAATGGACTTACCAGCTACTAGAAGGAGCACCGAAGACTCTGATTTCTATGTTGAGTGGAACTTGAGAATGTGAGTCTTGCGTGCCCAATCTAATAGCTCCTCTCAGAGAATGATGATGGTGATTTTGAGCTGGTCCTTATGGAAGACTAGAAACAAGTTCATCTTTAATAATGTATCAACTAGTATGGAAGAGATAATGGCGTCGACTTTGAAGCTACAGAAAGAGCTTCAACAAATTCTTACTTCCTAATTGATGAGAACTTTACTTTTTTATTTCTCTTATTAGATTATTATATGATGTTACCTTTATAGTAGAGCGTTGGGAATCTCCCATTTCTTTTATTTATCCCATATATGGACACCTATATGTTTCTTTCATTTCATGAATGTAATGATCTTACTTTGGAAAAAAAATTAACATAAGAATTGATTGGTAAAATATGAAAAGAACCAAATAACAATACACGACCTTACCCTAGTTCAAAAATAACGAAACAAAAATTATTAACACATATATAAAATCAGAAATTTGAGCAATATAGAAAAAGGAATTAGCCAAATGACATTCAAATAGAAATAATAATTATAAAAATGAAGCAAATTTAGATTAAAGAGAAAAAAAATCAGCATACACAGTCAAGCAAAATCACCTAACAATACAGTTAGGCAAGCTTATATTTCCATTTGGCAAACTGGTTGAGCAAGATCTGCTCCCGTTCAGCCTTCTTCTGTTCCATGGCTACATACATAATTTTTGCACTTGCTTATGAGTCATCACAAATCAAAACCAGCAAATATACACAGGATCAACATAAAGAAAAATCATCTTAAACCTGTTAAATTTAGTGGAGAGGTTTACTTGAATTACTTTTGTCTTTCCTTTTAAAAAATCTTCTAACTGCAGGACAGTGACACAATGAAATAATATAAATGGGAATGTTAATTTATGCAACTATAGCCTACTATTCTGAAAAATAAATTTAATATTTTTTACAGACATTGATAAGCTAAATAGTTTCTAGTTTTCGCACATGATTTATGCACATAAAGATGCCAAGAATACAATCCAACAGATGCAACCAAATAACTGACCTTCGATTTCATCTATAACATCTGAAAAGTTATCAAGTATTGTACGCTTTCCAAATTAAAAGCACAATTGAAAAAAAATAAGCTGTCTTCAAGTCCGTTTCAGCTGGTTCAGGATTTCTTGTCCTTTGATGTGCAAACCACACTGCATTTTTCAATAATTGATTCCTGAAGACAATATTTGGAGAGGAGAGGTATGAACCCAAAAAGAAATAGATTATTCCCTCAACCATATGGTGGCACTTAATGGCAGGCACAATCACAGGTGTTGGCTGCAATACAATCACAGTAGTGGCAAGATCAGAGACAACAATGAACGTAACAGGAGTCGCCACTTGAAGCTTTCAACTGCCGCGACAGCAACAACCGGTGAAAGGAGAGGGAAAAAATGAAAAAATGAGAGCAAGAGAAATTGAAATGATAGATTCAAAAGATTTTTGTGAAAATTTTTCACTCAGCCAATTTCAAATTTCAAATTTTGTTTGTCATAACAGCAAGCAAAAAGCTGCTAACACATGGCACAACTCGAACTTCCTTTTTTTAATCTTTAGACATCATTTGTACACTTTTTGATCTATTAAATACCACATTTGTTAAACAATTAAATGAGACACTTGTCAAGAATATATTCATTTATACTGCTCTCCTATTATATATAGAGAAATATATTATCTCTAGATATAAACTTGTACAAGATATTGAATGTATATATTTTGAAATTTGTTCACATTCTTGAATATGTTATAACTATAGTTGAAAGAGGAATTATTCAATGGGTTTGATATATAATACCTATATTTAATCGATT
>NC_029793.2:20719508-20750953 GCF_000816755.2 Arachis ipaensis
TTTATTATTTTATATTTTAAACAAAAAAATAATTTTAGTAAACCTATATAAATTCATGTTTGTTTTTATGAAAAAAACTTTTATGAAATTGTAAATAATTTTAGAAATTGTTGTCTTATACTTCACCAATTATATTGTAACTCAAAGACCAGACATATGCCAAATATTCATGGATCTAAAAGAATATGTCCTTATTAGATGTAGAGTTTCATAAAAATAAGACATTTTTTGAGACATATTTTTTTATTCTTTATTAGTATTTAGCTTATAGCCTAAAAATGCAGTTTTTGACTCTATTTTTGTTTACATATTTCCTATTTAAAATTAACGTGGAGGTAAAAGCTAAGCAGCCAAAGCTGTTTAAGTGGGTCATTTTAGGAGTAACTAAACGAAATCATATATGGTGACTGATTTTACAAAACATACAATTTGATGTAGAATGAGATTGGTTTGAAAAGAAATAGTAATCGTAGACTCTGGTCCATTATTTTATCTAGCACTTTTAATAGTTTTTTTTTTTTTTTCAAATTGACTTCTTACATATGAAATGAAATTTTGAAGAAGTGTTAAAACTTCATACTTAAATTTTATACAATTAATCCAAGTAAACCTATTTTTATTGTCAATTATATAATGAGAAAATAATTGAAGCTAACAATAGAATTTATTGAAAAATGACTCTATTTTTCACTCAATATTAAGAGTATTTTTTAGAAATACTTATGTAATTTATTGGTGAGAATTTCAGATAAGCGTATAGAGATGCTTTCGTTCCTCTGAACCTCTGCTTTCCTGCTGTCTTCATCCAATCAATCCTACTCCTTTCCATGGCAAGCTTTATATAGGGCATCACCGTTGTCAATGGCTACATCCCATCCTCTCTGTGAAAAAGGTCCAAATGCTCTGTCACGGCACGGCTAATCATCTAGAGGTTCTCGATCATACTGGAATAGGATTCACCCTCCTTTTGCGTCTGTCACTACGCCCAGCACTCGCGAGTTTGAAGTTCGTCACAGCCATCCCTTCCCAGATCCTACTCGGAATATCACAGACAAGATTTAGACTTTTCGGATCTCAAGAATGGCCATCCATGGGTTCTAAATTATACCACGAAGATTCTAATATCTCGGACTCGGTCCCCTGTATTAATAATCTAAGAGATATTCATTCTGCCTTGTTTGCATGTAGAACAGAAGTGTTTGTCAGGCACGCGTTCATAAGTGAGAATGATGATGAGCGTCACATAATCATCACATTCATCATGTTCTTGGGTGCGAATGGATATCTTAGAAGCGGAATAAGTTGAATTGAATATAAAACAGTAGTACTTTGCATTAATTCATGAGGAACAGCAGAGCTCCACACCTTAATCTATGGAGTGCAGAAACTCTACCGTTGAAAAATACATAAGTGAAAGGTTCAGGCATGGCCGAATGGCCAGCCCCCAAACGTGATCAATAGATCAAAAGATAATCCAAAGATGTCAATACAATAGTAAAAAGTCCTATTTATACTAAACTAGCTACTAGGGTTTACAGAAGTAAGTAATTGATGCATAAATCTACTTCCGGGGCCCACTTGGTGTGTGCTTGGGCTGAGCTTGTAGTTTACACATGCAGAGGCTTCTTTTGGAGTTGAACGCCAAGTTGTAACGTGTTTTTGGCGTTCAACTCTGGTTCGTGACGTGTTTCTGGCGTTTAACTCCAGACTGCAGCATAGAACTGGCGTTCAACACCCTTTTGCGTCATCTAAACTCGGCCAAAGTATGGACTATTATATATTGCTGGAAATTCCTGGATGTCTACTTTCCAACGCAATTGGAAGCGCGCCAGTTTGAGTTCTGTAGCTCCAGAAAATCCACTTTGAGTGCAGGGAGGTCAGAATCCAACAGCATCAGCAGTCCTTTTTCAACCTCTGAATCTGATTTTTGCTCAAGTCCCTCAATTTCAGCCAGAAAATACCTGAAATCATAGAAAAATATACAAACTCATAGTAAAGTCCAGAAATGTGAATTTAACATAAAAACTAATAAAAACATCCCTAAAAGTAACTAGATCCTACTAAAAACATACTAAAAACAATGCCAAAAAGCGTATAAATTATCCGCTCATCAATACCATCAACATCATCTCTAATAATGGTCATGTCATCGACATACAAAAGTAGAAGAAAAACCCCCCGTTCATTATTACGAATAAAGAGAGCATTCTCATGAGAGTTGCAAGTGAAACCGAGATTGCATATAATAGTGTTGAACTTTTCAAACCATTCGCGAGGAGCTTGCTTAAGACCATAAAGTTCCTTACAAAGGAGATAAACTTTACTAGAAGGACAGGGATATCCCGGGGGTGGTTTCATATAGACCTTTTTCAAATCCCATTAAGAACCGCATTCTTCACATCCATCTAATTGAGAGACCATTTTTTTATCGCAATAATGGCAAGGAGAGCGCGAACAAATGTGAGACAAGCAATAGGAGCAAAAGTCTCTTTATAATCAATACCACATTCTTGTGTACATCCTTGAGCAACCAATCGTGTCTTATAACGGTTAATAGAACCATCAGAGTGAGTCTTGATCTTGTATACCCATCTACTATCCACATCTTCCTAATCAGAAGAAGGATCATCCAAGTCCCAAGTGTGTGCTTTTTCAAGTGCCTAAATTTTTTTCTATATTGTTTACTGCCAATTTGGATTTGTGGAGGCTTCTCGGAATGGCTTAGGTTCATGGTGATGAAGAATAGTAGAAAAATAATGATAATAAAAAAGATCAAAAGGTGAATTTCTTACTCTAGAAAAATGAGTGGAGGGAGGTGGCATGATAACAAGAGCAGGATCATCGTCCGGTCTGGAATCATCAGAAGATGGAGAAAGCAAAAGAGTAGGAGGCTCGAGAGATTAACTTGAGATAGAACCGGTAGTATCATCACTAGGAAAAAGATCAACATTGGGGTTAGTGAAAAATGATGACTGGGTAGAAAGAATGGACTCAAAAGAGGAGAAACTAGAGAACATGTGATACTCCCGAAATACAACATGACGAGATATATGAATACGTCGAAACATAGGATCCCAACAACAATAACCCTTATGTTCAATGCCATAACCAAGAAAACAACATATGTGATCCCGAGGTTCAAGTTTATTATGTTCATGAGGTTGAAGAAGCGCAAAACAAATAAAACCAAAAACACAAAGAGAGCTGTAATCTGAAGAAGTATGAAAAGACGCTCAAAGGAAGTAGTGTTACCAAGGACAGAAGAAGAGAGTCTATTGATAACATGAACAGTAGTGAGAAAAGCTTCACCCCAAGTACACTCGGGACATGAGAAAGAAATAAGCATTGCACGAACAAAGTTAAGAATATGACGGTGTTTGCATTCAGCTCTTCCATTTTGTTGACAAGTACCAGGACAAGAAAACTCATGCAAAGTACCTTGTTCAGCGAGAAAATTTAAAAGTATAGAGTCATGATATTCCATAGCATTATCGCGCCAGAAGATTTTAATGAACTTGAAAATTGAGTTTTAATCATAGTGGCAAAGTTAATATAAAGTTGAGGCAGCTCATGATGATTAGTCATCAAATAAACCCAAGTAAAACGTTAATAATCATCAATAAATACTACAAAGTATCGAGCCCCCTCCCATAGAAACGATGGGAGTGAAGCCCCAAACATCACAGTGAATAAGATCAAAAGGAGAGCAAGCAAGAGATAAATTATTATGACAAGATAAAGCTGGTTGTTTTGTAGTTTAACAAAAAATGCAATCAAAAGACTTATTATTAACTTGACCTAAAACACCCGTAGACATAAGATGATGCAATTTTGCTAAGTAGCTGTGGACAAGATGGTGATGCCACAAGTGAAGTGTAGATGAAGAAGAAACAGCATAGAGATTCGACGTAGAAGGAACATGAAGATTCTCAAGTTCAAATAATTTTCTGACCTTACATCCAGTCCCAATCATCTATCCCATCCAACGATCTTGCACATGACAACCAGAAATAGAAAAATTAGCATCAAAATCGAGATCAACAAGTTGACCAACAGAGATAAGATTAAAGTTTAATTTTGGAATAAAATAATAAAATAAGTATCAAGGAGATTAAGATTTGACTGTGAAATAAAACCCTTATGTGTTGCATGCAAGAGGAAACCATCAGCAATGTTGACAGAAATGCATTTGTAGTGGTAGACAAAGATGAGAAAAGATGATGCAAAGGAGACATGTGATTAAAGCAACCAGAATCAAAATACCATTTACAGTTACCTACAGGAGTGGAAAGAGCAGCAGAGGTATTACCAGAAAAGGAGAGAAGTTGCTTAAGAAGAGACTTAATGTCAAATAGAGCGACAAAAGGTGGGTTGAGAAAAGCAGAGTTGGTGGATTCAGTAGTAGCAGCAGCAGTAGTAAAAGCAGGCAAATTCTTAGAGTAGTTGGGATGAGATTGATACTTGTTTTGATATGAATGTGGTGGATGAGTAAGACAGGTAGTAATCAAGTGTCCCAAAAGCTTGCAATAATGGCATAATAGTTTTGGACAATTAGAGCCAATGTGACTTTTCTGTTTTTATTTTCGACATTCAATAGAAAGATAGTCTGAGAAGAGATACCCAAAACAGTTACAGTTTCGACAAAATTTACCATTTCTGTTTCTGTCTACAAAGACAGTTTCACTCTTAGAGCGAGTCAACCCCAGGCGCATTTCTTCAAACTTAAGACGAGGAAGTGCATCTTCAAGGCTAGGCAAGGGTTTTGATGAAGAGGAGAAGCTCTAACCGATTCGTAGTCATCAGTAAGAGCCATGAGAAACTGTATGAGACACGTTCTGTTGCGATAATTCTCACATGCCTTAGTATCAGTTACATATTTAAGAACATGCTCATATGAGGTCAATTGATCCTAAATAATTTTCATTTGAGTGAAAAAAAAATTAAAAACTGCTTGTCCACATTCTTGCTTAAAACTATGAAGCTTCTTTAGCAGTTAGTAGTGATGAGAGAGGTTAGAAATGGTGTAACATTTTGCCAAATGATCCCATACCTCTTTCGAAAATTTAAAAGGCCCAACCTGTAGATGAATGCCTAGAGCAAAAGTGTTGCGGAACCAAGTGATAATATGATACTTTTACTATCCCAATCATCTATTTTTTCCTGCAAAATCTTTATTGGCATCTTCCTTGGATTGGGAAGTCCCATCCTTTGATTTTTCAGTCACAGGTGTCTTAACAGGACAAACAATATCACCCGTCACATAGCGCCATAATTTTTGCCCTTTAAGAAATTCTCTCAGCTTTAACCCAATGAGCATAGTTGGAGCCATTAAGAATAATAGGAATAAGCTGAAAAATATTTAGTTTTTTCATAATAGCAGAGACAAGGACAAAAGAGAGAAGAAACTACAAAATCAGGGCAGAAATTGAGAAAATAGAAGGCAAAATCGGAAAAAGCTCACCAAAAAACCTTAGGGAGGGTCCCACTGTCTGCCACATCAGCAGAGGAGGACATATAGCGATGCGTGAGAGGAAGAGGAAGACACGTTAACGTTGTTGTGGTGAGGAGCTAGCGCGCGAGTCAGGAGGCGGGTTGGGAAGGGTTGACACGCGGGCTAGATGCGAGTCGACGGGGATCACAGGTCTGCGACATGTGGAGGAGTCTGCACCGTTGATTGTGGACGTTGATCAACGGTGCTAAATGCGTCTAGAAGGAGAAGAAAAGGGAGGCGGGCAGCGATCTTCCGACGACGCGTTTGGAGGAGTTCGGCGACGTGGTTAGGCTCGTTGGACTCAAAGCAACAAGACGAAGATGATGGTATGGTCATTGATGAAGAACAACGTTGGAAATGGAATTGAAAACACGTACAAAAAAGGTTGTCGAAAGAAGAAAATATGAAAGGCTATGAACTAGTTTCCGTGGAAAAAAATAACCCATGCTCTTGACACTATGTTAGAAACAAGAGAGTAATATGAAGAAAGTCATTGTGTATTATTGAGTGTGTTCTCATGATACAATATACATGGAGATATATAGGTGTTAGAAGAATCATAGCAATAAAAGCATAATATCCTACAATAAATATACGGATATGCTAAATAAATATAATTGATGCTAACTTATCTTAACTGATCCTAATTATACTCTAACAGAGATTTTCAATATCGAACACTTTAGTCTTTGGATTGCAAAATACACAAAATAATATCTAACATTTACTTCCATCAGATAATACCATCTCTGTCCAATTGTTTCACTTTTTTAATTATTTTTAGGGACTATTTTGAAATTTTTATTTTTTAAATTTCAGTGATTGTTTTGTACTTTATTCTTTGAATCAAATCCGAATGAGTGTGTATTGTCTAACAATAACAAACGTGGTGCATTATTTTGTGTATTTTGAAATGGTTTAATTACTCTGTTGGTCCCTATAATTTTGCGAAATTTTCAATTAGGTCTCTATACTTTTTTCTTTTTAATTGGGTCCTTGCACCATTTTTTTCAATTAAGTTCCTCTTGATAGTAATTGGCTTAATTGTATAGGAGCTCAACTAAAAAAAAATTGGTGTAGGGACCCAAATAAAAGAAAAAAAAAGTGTAAGAACCGAATTAAAAAAAATTAGTGTAAGGACTCAATTAAAAGAAAAATGTAACCATGTAACCAAGTTGGCCCAACACCAAAAAAACCCAATACCATTAAATGAAACGTGAAATACACGCGCCCAACACATACGAAATCGCTCTTGCCCAATGCTTCTTCTCCCCCACGCTTCTTCTTCTTCTTCTTCTTCTTCTTCTTCTTCTTCTTCTTCTTTTCACACTCGTTTACGCACGAAGCGTCTTCTTCTTCTTCGCCTTCTTCTTCGCGTTCCTCCTTCTCCTCCTTTTTCGCGTTCTTTCTTCTTCACGTGTTTTCTCCTTATCGTCATTTTTTTGTTGTTGTTGCTGCTGTATTTTTTTGTCTTTTCCTCCTTCTCTCTCTGGTAAAGAAGGAGTAGAAGGTGAGGAAGAAGAGTTTTGAATAGTGCAGAATGAACCGAACACAGTACTCATGGTGAACCAAACACAATACAATTGTATAGTACTGAGTGAACGAAACATAATCCATTATATAAAATCAAATTCAAACAGCTTTCTGCAGAATGAACCAAACACAGTACTCATAGTGAACCGAACACAGTACTCATGGTGAAACAATTGTATAGTACTGAGTGAACGAAACATAATCTATTATATAAAATCAAATTCAAATAACTCTGCCTACAATTTACATATTATCAATTCAATTCAGTACACCTCCATCCATTTAATTCAATTCAAATTAGCAATTGCATTCCATTCAATTCGATTTAAAATTGAATAATCCAAACTTTTTCAGTTTGATTCGTTGCAGAAGAGTAATCCAAATCGCTCTCTTGTTTACCAAAAAATTATGAAACCCTAAACACTAAACCCTAAACCCTAAACCCTAAACACTAAAACCAGAACCCTGAACACTGAACCCTAAACCCATAAACCCTAAATTCCTAAAACCCTAAAACCTAAACCCTAAACCCTAAACCATGAACTCTGAACTTTGAACCTTGAACGCTAAACCCTAAATCCTAAATCCTAAACCCTGAACTCGAACCCTAAACACTGAACTCTGAACCCTGAATGTTAAACCCTAAACCCTAAACCCTAAATCCTAAACCCTAAACCCTGAACCTACTGTAAACCCTAAACCCCTAAAACTCTGAACCGTGAATCCTAAACCCTAGACCCCTAAACCCTAAACCCTCAACCATGAACACGGTGAACCAAAATTAATACACAGGACGAACCAAAAGTTTGAAACACACTGAACCCCTGTACACTGAACCCTAAACCCATAAACCTTAAACCCTAAAACCCTGAAACCCTATCGTCATTCTTTTGTTGTTGTTGCTGCTGTATTTTTTTTGTCTTTCCCTTCTTTTCTCTCTGGTGAAGAAGCAGTAGAAGGTGAGGAAGAAGAGTTTTGAATAGTGCATAATAAACCAAACACAGTACTCATGGTGAATCGAACACAGTACTCATGGTGAACCGAATATAGTACTCATAGTGAACCGAACACAATACAATTGTATAGTATTGAGTGAACGAAATATAATCCATTATATAAAATCAAATTCAAACAGTGTTCATACCCTGGGTCAAGTTATCCGACCCGGGCAGCGACCGACCTCTTCAGGATGGGTCACCTCGACCTCTTCTCAAAAGAGTTCGGCCAAATTGCCATGAGAGGCCCAAGCCGGCCCAAACGAAGGGACACAGCCCAATCTAAAGGCAGCCAAAGCTTAGAAAGATAAAGGCGGTTCTCCTTAAAGATAAGATAAGATAACTAACTTATCTCAAAGAGAGGACACTCCACACTACTATAAATACACTGGAGCACCCAGGTATAACTTATACTCTGATTCTACTAAAAAACCTGCTTAAAGCCCATGCTAACTTAAGCATTGGAGTCTCTTGCAGGTACCACCACCCTCCGGTGATCAAGGATCAGCAGCACCACCAGATCCAACAAGTCGAACACGACAGCTCCGGCCACCACAGCAGATCTCATCCGAGATCGACCTTCAGTTTCAGGTAACCCTCAGAACATTGGCACCATTGCCGGGGAACCTGGAAGTCATCCCATCATCATGGTGGACAACCTTGACAACGACCACAATTCTGATTTGGAAAACAGGACGCCGCATAAGAACGCGGACATCACACCAAAAGATACACTCAACCAAACGGAGACAAGCATTCGCCAAACACAGAAATCTTAGAGGCCCTACAAGCTCAACAGGATCATCTCAAATAGCTCGAAAAAGAGGCCAAGCATCAACGAGAGGCCGAGAGGGACCTCCGAAGAGAAACTAGGCGACGCCGTGAGCTAGAAGACAAACTCTTAAAGCTCGAGGCTGATCTCATAGCTAAAACCGTTCAGTCCAGTCACGATGACAGCTCCCACAAGGACCAAGATCCCTTCACCAAAGAGATCATGACAGCAAAAGTTCCAAAGAATTTTAAAGCTCCCGACATGACCTCATACGATGGTACATCTGACCCCAGCCATCATCTCAGCAATTTCAGAAGCAGAATGTATCTCACTGACGCCTTGGACGCCGTTCGTTGCAAAGCCTTCCCAACTACCCTGACAAAGACAGCAATAAAGTGGTTCGACAGTTTGCCTCTTAGATCCATCACAAGTTTTGATGACTTAGCCAAAAAATTCCTAGACAAATTTTCCATCCAGAAGGACAAAGCCAAATACGTCCCGAGCCTATTAGGGATCAAGCAAGGAGATCGGAAAAGTCTTCGCAACTACATGGAAAGATTCAACAAAGCATATCTAGACATACAAAGTCTGCCAACAGAAGCAGCCATCATGGGTCTCATCAATGGCCTGCGAAAAGGACCTTTTAGTCACTCCATATCTAAAAAGCATTCAACATCTCTGAACAAGGTACAAGAACGGGTAGAAAAGTATATTAACATGGAGGAGAATTCTCGATTAGGAGAAACCTCAAAACCTAGATTCTCCTACCCCTCTCGGGACAAGGATAAAGAGTCCAAGAAAAAAGAAGATCAACCCAGTGAGAAGTCTAGAAAATATCACAATTACACCCCTCTTCGCGTGTCTCTTGTGAATGTTTACTAAGAAATATGCAACACTGAGAAGATCCCACCACCCCGCCCAATCAAAAGCAAAAGAGGAGGGGGAAGTCGGACAGAGTACTGCGAATACCACCGAATTTACGGACATCCTACTAACGAGTGCTTTGACCTAAAGAATGTCATAGAGAAATTGGCAAGAGAAGGGCGACTAGATCAGTACTTAGCCAACAAAGCGGATGAACCGAGAAAAAGAAGAAGGGACGAAGAGGTCGTACGTGTTGAACGACCACCCCACACTCCTGAGAGACATGTTCATATGATAAATGGAGGATTTGTAGGAGGAAAGATCTCTAAATCATCTCGCAAAAGACACCTTAAAGAGGTATATCATGTCGGGGAAGGAGAGAGGTCATCCGACCTCCCCACTATTACCTTTACCCAAGAAGATGCAACAGGCGTCATCCCGGGACATGATGATCCCATGGTCATCACTATCATATTGGCCAACGCTAATCTCCACAGAACACTGGTAGACCAAGGAAGCTCCGCGAATATCTTGTTTAAATCCACCTTCGACAAATTTGATTTGCAAGATAAAGAGCTCCGAGCATATCCGAATAACTTGTTCGGACTGGGAGACACTCCAATCCAACCACTTGGATATATCCCACTACACACAACCTTTGGAAAGGAAACCCGATCAAGGACACTCAATATAGACTACATCGTAGTCGACGTGAGCTCAGCTTACAACGCCTTAATAGGTCGGACAACACTGAACCAGCTCGCTGCAGTGGTCTCAACTCCATATCTATGCATGAAGTTCCCAACTCCGGAAGGGATCGCCACGATAAAAGGAGACCAAAAAAATTACGCGACGCTATTACAATGAAAGTCTGAACCTTAAAGGCAACCCAAAAGGAGGGAAAGTCAACACTATCGAACTTGGGGGAGTACGAGCTCGCGAGGAGCTTCGTCCACAACCTGAAGGTGAGACTGAAGAAGTCCAAATCGGCGATGCCCAGAATAAGACAACAAACATAGGGGCAACCTTAAAGGGAGGCTTAAAGGAGCCTCTGATACAGCTCCTAAAGGATAACGCCGACCTCTTTGCATGGAAGGTCGCAGACATGTCGGGCATAGACCCCGAACTAATGTGCCACAAACTGGCGGTATACCCAGGATCTCGGCCAGTACAACAGAAGCGTAGGAAGCTCGGACCGGAAAGGTCTCAAGCTGTGGAAGAGCAGGTGCAAGCCTTACTGGAGGCAGGATTCATAAGGGAGGTTAAGTACCCACTATGGCTAGCCAACATTGTCTTGGTAAAAAAGTCAAATGGGAAGTGGCAGATGTGTACTGACTACACCGATCTCAATAAAGCCTGTCAAAAAGATCCCTACCCACTCCCAAGTATAGACACTCTAGTGGATGCCTCTTCCAGATACAAGTACCTCTCCTTCGTAGATGCTTATTCAGGATACAATCAAATCTCGATGTATCCACCCGACCAAGAAAAGACCTCGTTCCTAATCCCAAAAACAAATTACTACTATATCGTCATGCCATTCGGGCTCAAAAATGCAGGAGCTACCTACCAAAGATTGATGAACAAAGTCTTTACAGACCACATTGGGAAACTAATGGAGGTTTACGTAGACGATATGCTGGTAAAAACATAAAGTAAGAAATTCTTGTTGCTCGACCTTGCCAAAGTGTTCGACACCATCCGAAAGCATGGTATGCGACTTAATCCCGCAAAATGCATCTTTGCGGTAGAAGCTGGCAAATTCTTGGGCTTCATGCTCACACAAAGAGGAATTGAGGCAAACCTAGATAAATGATGGGCTATACTCGACATGAAAAGTCCGACTTGCGTCAAAGAGGTACAACAGCTCAATGGAAGACTGGCAGCCCTATCCAGATTTCTAGCCGGGTCAGCCATAAGATCACTCTCCTTTTACGCCACATTAAGGAAATGAAAAAGGTTTGAATGGACCACAGAGTGCGAGCAAGCCTTCCAAGATTTCAAAAAATTCTTGGGGCAACCACCCATTCTTACCTGACCACGGGAGGGAGAAGCACTCATATTATACCTCGCAGTAGGAAATCGGGCAATAGCCTCAACACTAGTTAGAGAGGACGAAAGTGGGCAACAACCCATCTACTTCATCAGCAAAGCTTTACAAGGGGCCGAGCTAAACTATCAAAAGATAGAAAAGTTTGCCTACGCTCTCATACTCACTTCTCGACGACTTCGCCCGTACTTTCAAGCGCACACTATCAAGGTTCGAACCAGCCAGCCCATAAAAGGCATCCTACAGAAGACAGACTTAGCTGGAAGAATCCTGCAGTGGGCAGTCGAGTTGTCCGAATTCGATCTTCAATATGAAGCTCGGATAGCCATCAAATCACAGTATCTGACCGACTTCATTGCTGAGTACACTGATGCCCCGGGAATTCCCACAAAATGGAATCTCTACGTGAAAGGTTCTTCAAACAAAACCGGGAGTGGCGCAGGTGTGATAATAAAAAGCGATCAAAGAACCCAAATTGAACTCTCACTAAAGTTCAAATTTCCTGCTTCAAATAATCAAGCTAAATACGAGGCATTACTGGCTGGTTTGAGGCTGGCTAAGGAGGTAGGAGTTCAAAAGCTCACCATCTTCAGCGATTCACAAGTAGTTACCTCACAAATAGAAGGGAGCTACCAAGCAAAGGATCCCACCATGAAAAAATATCTGGACAAAACCAGAGAACAGCTCGAACAACTCGGGGAATATGAGGTCCAACATATACCTCGGGAACAGAATGCTCGAGCAGATGCACTCTCAAAACTAGCCAGCACCAAACCAGGGGACAATAATAGAAGCCTCATCCAGGAAACAATGCAAAGCCCATCAATCTCAGAGGAAGAAAAGGTCCTAATCATATTAGGTCAGGATCAAGGATGGATGACCCCCATAATCAAATACCTCAAAGCAGAGACACTCCCCACAGATAAGAAGGAGGCAAAGTGGCTAATACAAGAAGCACAGTACTACACTATAGTGGGTGACATCTTATATAGGAGAGGGATCTTAATGTCCCACAAAATTGCCTGATTTAGAAGGGTAAGCACTCATATGTATATATTCTTGTCTATATGCCTATTTTCTACTTGAATAAAGTTTTTCAGATTCCCTAAAAAGTTTCCTACCAAGATGCATTAATCTAAGCGCAAAAATTCATTGTCCGATCATAAAGAGGTCAGCAAGGTGAAAGCGATAAAAATAGATTAATGCAAGAAGTTATAAAAAGTAATCCATAAAAAGTAGCCTGATGAGGTCTGACTAAAAATAGACTACTAAAAATAACTTAGCTTGGACCGACAAGAGAAGTCGGACCAACAAAAACTTAAGAAGGAACGGCAAGAGAAATTGAACTGACAAAAGAAGCCGGACCTAACTTAGCTTGGACCGACAAAAGAAGTCAGACCTAACCTATCTTGGACCGACAAAAGAGGCCGGACCTAACTTAGCTGGGACCAACAAAAGAAGTCGGACCTAACTTTGCTTGGACCGACAAAAGAAGTCGGACCAACGAAAGGATCACTACAAAAAAAGAGCGACAAGGACATCTCACAAAATGCTTTGCTGAAAGGTACAAAGTCTTGAAAAAAGACACTACTTAAAAAGCAAACGCATGAAGCCAAAAGAAAAGCTAAAAAGTCGTCCAACTACCTAAAAAGTTGGAACACGACTGAAAAGCTTAGACAAAGAGGTCGCGCAATCCAAAAAACAAACTGAGGCTCAAAAGACGTGTGCTAGAAGGGACATAACTTTGTCCAAGAAGACACGACTTCACGACAAGGCTATCAAAATTGTTCGGACTAACTAAAAAGGTTCCACGAGAACACTAAAAAGTTGTCGGACAAGATGGCCCCAAGGATCACATCGCCCAAACAGAAGATAAACAAAACAAATGATCAAAAAGAGGTCAGACAGCAAAGTACCAAAACTCTATAGATATCCACCAAAAGCTGCAAAAGGCATGAACAACATATCGGAGAATTATATCCGTCAAAATAAAACATTAAAAGACTCAAAAGGCCGCCTAAGTGGCAGTTTCAGAGTTTAAAAGTGTTTTATTTTTCCAAAATAAAGTTGCACACAAGCAACTAAAGTTAAGAGAAGTCTACCATATCAAAAGTTACAAAAAGCAGAGTTTAAAAATCCACAAGTCGAGCTATACAAATAAACAAGATATCATAAGGGGTTCAAAGTCTCCCCAGTAGTAGCATCTGTGGCTGAAGGAGGAGGAATGGTCTTCAAAGGAACGGCATCCGCAATCCCATCCTCCTGATTGAGAATTTGAACATCAGGGTCAGATTCGGGATGGTCGACCTCAGCCGCAGAAGTTGAAGAAGTTGTGGCGGCAGAAGCTTTGGCTGGTGGCGCAGGGGGAGGACCTTCTTCTTCATCATCCGGGGTAGGAACTATCTTGTCGTCCTCCACCACATTATCCAAGCTGAAGAGAGTCAGGTCGAGCTCAGGGGCAAGAACTCAGACCTGTGCCTTTAAATTTTCATAAGCACCCGTCACAGTATCTACCAGATGACCCTGGAGATCGGCGTAATCCGATTGGACAAAATCAAGCCTCTCCCTCAACTCCAACAGCTCGGCATAAGTGTGGGTATAACTCTCCTTGTGCTTTTTCGCCATCTCCTCTGCCAAGTTTGCAGCTGCTTCAGCCCTGGTAGCTCGGGACTTTTCCTTCTCCAGATCTAACTCCAGCTTAATTTGTAAGACCCACAATTTTAAAAAGTTATTAATAAATTATTTACGATCTATTATATTTATTTAATATTATATTTTTAGAAATTTTTATACATAAGTTAAATATATTCTTATTTATTATTTAAAATTTTTATAATTGAAAAATAGTGAATATTTTCTATGCCTTAATTTTAAATATTTAGATATATTTTTAGAGATTTTTATATATAAGTTGAGGAAATTCTTATTTATTATTTAGAGTTTTTATAATTTGAAAAATAGTGAATATTTTCTATGCCTTAATTTTAAATATTTAGTTAATCTTGTTTTACAAATGAAGGAGAACTAATCTAATTATCGTTAATTTTTGTTGAATTAGTATTTATTCGAAAATAGATTTCAAGTTGATAATAAAATGGTATTTCAAAGATGATTAATATATATTTAATTTGAATTTAGATATTTACTCTATACTTATATTTTTATTTTAAATTACTACCTTATCTTAATCCCTAAAATTTTCTATTTCACTACATAACACAAATCCTAATTTATCTTCACTAACCTAACCCTACCCACACTAAACACACACACACGGTACCCTACCCTGCCCCCCCAACTTACAGTTACACACTCACACTCAACAAGCACATACACGCTGAAACAAAATGGAAGAAGAAAAAGAAAGAGGAAAAGGAAAGGCGGAAGAGGGAAGAGGGAGGTCCGAGAGGGGGAGAGCGCCGGGGATGAGTGGGCTGCGACAGGGGAGAAGGGAAGAGAAAAGAGAGGGGATCTGAGAAAGAGGAGAGAAGGATGCGCTGCTGCCGTCGACCAGAACCGCGATGAGGGGGAGTCGTGCCGCCCAGTCACGTCGCCGCCCGAGGAGCCACCACTGTCAGCCGCGTCATTGCTGTCATCGCCGGTTTCCATCACCGTCGAAGCTGGTTGCGGGCAGAAGAAGGAGAAGAGGCCTCCGTCGCTACTGAGCCAAATGCAGGAGAGAGAAGGAGCCCGCGGGAGGGGAGCTTGTTGCCGCCGCTGCCATGGCTTCCTCGCCGTCGCCGGGATTGGGTAGTCACCGGAGGGAGCCATCATTGTCAGCGCCGCCGTCGGGGTTACCGCCGCTTCTGCCGCCAGGGAACGCCACCGCCGTCTTCGACAATGCTGCCGGTAAGGGTTTGAGTTTGGTTTACATCCTTTTGAGATTCCAGGAGCTTTATTGTCATTGCATGTTGTTACAGCCACCGTCACCGGAGTTCTGATCGCTGTTGGAACTTGTCGGAGCCACTGCGGTTTCGTTCCCCCACTTAGCCTCAATTTCAGTAAGTTGCTTTACTCCGAAAACTAGTGTAGTCGCTGTTCTGTTATTTTATGCTGAAGTGTTGTGACGTTGTCTATGATAGGGTTGAGTATTGGTGCTTGCATGTCGTGCTCGGAGTTTTTGGCTACTTTGTTTTGCTATTTCAATTCGAGTTCTGAATATTGCATGTTGCATAAATGTTGCTGTGGTTGCTGAAAGAATGGTTTGAGCCGAGATTTGCGGCTTCTGTTGACCGCGGGCCGAGAGAAAAGACTTTTCTGTGATGCGTTGGGTATGGGATTCGACTTATCAAGGTAGGGGTGATTTTCTAAAACAGCTTATTTTATAATTTAGAATTGTTATAAATAGATATGGGTGTGACAAATACAATTTCTGGTGATTATATACGTCTTATGAATTGTCTGAATTGTCTTAGGTGGATATGGTTGACTGTTTGACTGAAATATTGTTTGATTTTGTTAAATTAGGGATTTTTGGTTGGTTGGATATTGAAATGATTTCCATATCTGAAAATCTGAATTCTGTTTATTGGAAATTGATTTGGGTTTGAACCCGTTGAAAAGGATTGATGAATGGTTCGGTTGGGACTCGAAGAGGGTGGCAAAGTCCAAGTTTTAGGGGAGATGCTGCCAAATTTTATAGAAAATATGAAACCATGTTGAAATGTTATTTGGAAAAGTTTAATTTTGAGGAATCGTATTGTTTGATTTATTAAGGAAATAGTTATGTTTTGAATTCATTTTATTTGACAAAAACATGTCTTAAGTTCGATTTATTCAGAATAGAATTACCTTACGATTTTAAAGATTTTAAAGCACTTAAGGAAAGTATTATATTTTAAAGTCGATTTTATATATATAAAAAGGGACTTTGATTGAGTGATGTCACTTTGTGATGTTTTTGGAAAAGGTTGAAAGAATTGGTTTCAAGAATAAAACTAAGATTGATTTTGGATTCGAATTTGATTCGGAACTTCTGATTTCTATGATTTGGTTTTAAATGGGTTTAGAAACTTCCTTTGTATAAATCAAATTAAGAAAACAATGATTTGTTTTAGAGTCCTTACGGAACATAGGAAAATGAGGCCGGTTGTTTTTCCCTAAAGTCTTGAGACCTTGCTGTAAAGTTCAATTAATAACTTTTGATTTTAAGGCAATTGAGCAAATGATTTGAAAATGAGTGATTTTGAGTCTTTCAAGAAGAGATTTTGAATTTGGCTTGGTTATGAAGTTGTTTGAAAGTTTTGAAAAGAAAATTACTTAAGAAAAGTGGTTCTTGGCAAGATGTGAACTAAATACGTTTGTGATTTGAAAGTGGGCCAATAATGATTTTTGAAATAAGATTTTGAGTCTGATTGACGGTGAATGAAATGATGTTTGATGATTGAAATGAGATGGAATGAATAATGATATCTGAGATACAAGTTTTCCTGGGTTAAAACTGTGGCTCGCCACCACGTGTTCCAGGTTGATTCTCGATACTATGTTGACCCTACGTCGTAAGGGTGATCGGGCACGTATAAATTTCCGGGTATGGATAACCCCCATTGAGTGATTATATGATGAATGTATGTGAACTCTATGCATAGACTCTTAGGGATGCGCGACGGAGGACAGTCTAAGGTTTTCGGACTTGTTGGGTTGGCTGGATAACCGACAGATGAGCTCCATCAGCCATAGTACAGGCATGCATCATATGCACTTGTATGCTTTGCTTGTGTTTGAATTTGTTTGGATTTTCCTAGTTGCTGAACTGTTATTAACTGTTATTTGAGCTATTTGCTGTAACTGCTATCTATACCTGTGTTTTCCTTGTATGTTTTGCCTGTGGTTGTTTCTGTTGTGGAATTTTTTGAGTCGCTGAGTTGAAGGCTGTGGTTGATCATTCTTAGGAAACTTTTAATTTTCTTTTATAGTAAAGACTAAGTTTGGAATTTCTGGATACTTAATCTCTGAGTTTGAAAAACAATTTACCTACGATATATCTTCTTATAACAATTTCTGAAAATTCGTGGTGAGACTATGCGGTTAGGTTCTCACCCCCTACAGGCTTCTCTTTTCAGGAAATAGACGAAGAAGCTTATGAAGAGTAGTTGAGTTTAGTTTATTATTCTTCCCTCGCCATTAATATTATTATTTTTGCAAGAAAAGGTATGGATGTATGTTTGAAAATTTGGTTTAGGATTTAAACAGGCTCATATTTTAGTATTAAATATAATTAAAAGCCATCGTAATACCCGAACTATCAGAGTGGCGCAGCCGAAAGCGTGACATTTGATAGTTAGGGTGTTACATAATTACCTTAGCGTCAAGCTCATCCTTCAGTCCCTTGATTCTATCAAATTCCGATTTAGCATCCTCTATAAAAGCCTTAGTCGCATGGACCGGGGAACCCTGGACGGTACGGAATAAGGCTGCACCCATATGGGCCATCCGAATACTATTACTGGTAATAAAATCCAAGTGGCGAAGGATGGAAACATCATCCATGGGAAGCTGGCCGTAGGGAGCAATCTGTTCATCAACAAATCCCACAGCATCAAAATCCTGGGCATCCAGGTTATAAGGACCAATAGTTTTTTGCCATTTTGGAGGAGGACCAGCAGTAGTGGGGGAGGAGGCAGCACCAAAAGATGGTCGAATTGGGTCAAGGGGAACAGTCCGAACCTGAGGAGCTGGAATAATCTTCCTCGGCCCAGAAGCACCTGATGTTGGTTTCTTTGGAGGCACCTGAGAAGACTCTCCTTCTACAGTCTTGGCCGAGATGTTTTGAGCAGCTGTTGCTTTCTTAGCCCTACGGAAGTGTTTCATGGAGTCCGTAGACTTCACCATCTTTGTAAAACAGAAACCAAGAAAAGAAGTCACAAACAGAAAAAGGAAAAATTCAACCACAAAGAAAAACTATAATAAAAGATGTCGGTCACTACCTAATTCGGTACGAAGAAGGGAAGGATCTCCTAGAAACTTCTTCGTGTCAAGATGAGGGGGCTCGCCCCAGTTCTCCTCTAATACATTCACAAAGGCCTGTCCGACCTCATCCAGACTCTCCCAAGAGTACTTAGTCACTACTACATTTTTTTGCCAACATAAGGGGAAGGCGGGCTCATTGTTTTCATCCAAGAAAAAAGGGTGAACATCCACAACAGCTCGGTCTCGAAAGCAGTGAAAGGGATGGTGATATTCAACTGACTAAAAAAGTAGTCATAAGCATAGAAAAAAGGCCGTTCCCCTTGAGTCAAAGAAGGAAAACAAACCCTCTCCTCAAGGTCAGGGGACACTAACTCATACTTCTTCTCCTCGTCCCTATCACTACAAATCCTATGGAATCTCCTAAGTTTTGCTCAATATGCGGGGTCAGCTACAGTCACACACATGAGAACTATCGAATCCAACCAATCAGCCATACCAGCAGGAACTCTTGAAGACATCTCGACAATATTCTTTCGTGAATACATAGGCCAACTATCCCTACAGTAAGAAAAATAAAAAAGAGGGGTCACTACCAAGCAACTCGGGCAATTAGGAAAATAACTCGGACAACAACAAAAGCAAGAAAACAAGTGTCAGAGGTGGCAGCAAAAAGGGAAACCCAAGGACTTACACTAAAATCCAGGGGCACCCTTTAGAGGCAACAACAGGACTAAGAACTCAGAAAAAGGGACAAACGCAAAGCCCTAAAACCACTAAAAAATGCAACCTAAGCACCAGCATCTCTTCATCCAAACAGTAAAAACCATCATCATCGAAGACCATGCCAAAAACATCAAAAAGCTACAACTGTTTCGAGCCAACAGTTCATCATCAAAGCTACAACCTTTTCTACCAAACAGTTCAAACAAAAACGATGTATAAAAAGAGATAGGAACAGCGGCAAAAGAAAAAACCCTTCAGAAAGCAAGATCCCCAAGAAGAATACATTTTCCTCAAACAAAAGCAGGTAAAGGGAATCACAGCATTGATCAAAAATAAAAAGATGCAATCTTTGGCAGAAAGGATCAAGCTTTTCAAAACAGACTTGGTAAAAACCAAATATTTCGTAGAACATGCAGTATAAAGGCTACCATCGAAATGAAAAATGAAGGAAGAAATACCAACCTGCAGAGGAGAAAGACGACAACTGCTTGAAGACGAAAAAACGATGCGCCAAACAATCACTCTCAAGCAAAGGAGTAAGAGAACGAAGCACCATGATGAGCAGAGAAGACGAAGAGAAAATTAGAGAAAGAAACTGTAAAATGAGTCCTTGAAAAATTCAAAATGAGGTACCAAAGAGGGAAAAAGGAAACGGCGAAGGGATATTAATAAGCTTTTAAACCCTCGCACGTTTTCAAGAAAAAGCGAAATGCAACTAAAGGGAGAAAGAAACGCTTCGCATTCAAAGAGCCCCAAGTCGAGTTATACGGGAGATCGACAACAAACAAAATGCTCGAGCACGGCTTCCCCAAAAGGGGACGAAGTATAAAAAAACACGACCTCAAAGGAAAGACCGAGCTCGAGCAGGGGCACTGTTCATATCCTGTGTCGAGTTATCCGACCCGGGCAGCGACCGACCTCTTCAGGATAGGTCACCTCGACCTCTTCTCAAAAGAGTTCGGCCAAATCGCCATGAGAGGCCCAAGCCGGCCCAAACGAAGGGACACAGCCCAATCTAAAGGCAGCCAAAGCCTATAAAGATAAAGGCGGTTCCCCTTAAAGATAAGATGACTTCACTCAAAGATAAGATAAGATAACTAACTTATCTCAAAGAGAGGTCACTCCACACTACTATAAATACACTGGAGCACCCAGGTATAACTCATACTCTGATTCTACTAAAAAACCTGCTTAAAACCCATGCTAACTTAAGCATCGGAGTCTCTTACAGGTACCACCACCCTCCGGTGATCAAGGATCAACAGCACCACCAGATCCAACAAGTCGGACACGACAGCTCCGGCTACCATAGCAGATCTCATCCGAGATCGACTTTCAGTTTTAGGTAACCCTCGGGACAAACAGCATTCTGCAGAATGAACCGAACACAGTACTCATGGTGAACCGAACACCGTACTCATGGTGAAACAATTGTATAGTACTGAGTGAACAAAACATAATCCATTATATAAAATCAAATTCAAATAACTCTGCCTATAATTTACATATTATCAATTCAATTCAGTACACCTCCGTCCATTTAATTCAATTTAAATTAGCAATTGCGTTCCATTCAATTCGATTCAAAATTGAATAATCCAAACTTTGTCATTTTGATTCGTTTCAGAAGAGTAATTCAAATCGCTCTCCTGATTTGAAGTTGAGTCATTTATTGTTTCGATTCAGAAGTGCATATCGAAGAAGAAAAGGAAGAAGAATAGGAAGAAGATAAATGCAACTAGATCGAAATAAGAAAACGAGAAGATGAACGCGACCAGAGGAGAACGACGAAGGCAATGTAGATCAATAAGGAAGAATGCGAGCAGAGAAGAAGAAGGAGGAGGAGGAGGAGAAGAAGAAGAAGAAGAAGGAGGTTTACGTTGCAGCAGAAGGTTTACGTTGAGCAAAACTTTAGGTTGCAGCACGTTATATGTAGTGCGTGTATGACAAACGAGTGAGGGGTGAGGGACGTACGTGTGGAGGAAATTACTTAGTTACCAACCATGTAAAAAATACATGGATGCAGAGCTTTTCCGTTTTATAAAATATATGTTTTATTATTTTAATTTAAAAATATTTAATTTTTTATTTTATTATTTTACCAATTTTTTTGCTTTACATGATCTTCCATGTGTGGGCGCATTCTGTTGCTTGGATTCAGATAGTCAACATGTAACTATGAAAGTATATAAAAATAAATGATAATATAACGATTAAAATTGCAAGAATTTACAAATTTGCAACAAAGAGAGAAAAATCAGAGTTCAGCGTCCTTCAAATTGTCCTTATTGAGCATGTTAATAATCGAAAGCGATATAGCAGAAAGCAGAAAAGTGTCCTTGTTTCGTTTAGTTAACGGCGAAACGACACCGTTTCTTTGATTGAATCCATCTTCGCACGTCGTAGAGGCATCAATAACAGAGCTTAGCTTCACATTAGAATCAGCATAACGCTTAGCCTTGTAATCTTTAATGGCTTCTTTAATAGTTGCGATGGCATCAGAATAAACTTGAAGACAATCATCTAAGCACTCTTTGGCAAATGGATCCAACTTGTTCTTGTTCTTCTTGAGAATCTCTTTGATTTGAGCTCTAGTATCTGTCACGTTGTGCCTCACTAGCTTGATCGATGCGAGGCCGAGTTTTTCGAGGCTTTTGGCGCCGTGGCTTCGAGGATCTGATTCGAGAGAATTTATGCAGAATTTGTAGCTAACATTGGAATCAGTTTCTGAGATGTTCTTGCAGGTTTGTTGGATCAGATTATGGTTTGGCTTTGCTACAATGGAGTAGAAAGACAAGAGGATTATTATGAGAACGAGAATGGAAGTTTGAGGTCCCATTTTTTCACTTGCATCTTTTAACTTTGTAATTTATTCATATATTTATGGTGTAGAATGCTTACACGAGACTGAACGTTAATTGCTACCTGAAGCAACAAGGAATTACAAGCTAAGTTAATGATGAATCATTAGAAGGAAGAATTATGCAAAGCAAAAGGAAAAGGGGTCGACTATGATTTTTGGTATGTACGTGGAGGCAAGGCCACAATTTCTATGCATACCTTTCCTTTTAAACTATAGTTGAAGAAGGTGTGATTTTGGCTAATTGACGAGTACGGAGATTTACGAATTACGGACACTTTTTGTAGGGTTAACCACAAAAAATACTCCTGAATTATTTAAATGCGGACAAAAATAAATCATAATTTTACTATCGACAAAAATACCTTTAAATCGTTTAAAAATGCGACAAAAATGTTTAACAGTAAATATATATTTTCAAAAATGGTCTTACAGATTGAATTTTGATGTGATTTTTTGCAAGTATAATTAAAAAAAAATAAGATATTATTATTCTTAAAATTTGGTATTTTTTTTTAAGTATATACGTTGTTATGATTTTTTTAAAATATTATTAGTTGTTAGCAAAAAATTACAAAAAATATATACTTAATGAAAAATTACCAAATTTTAAGGATAATAATATCTCATTTTTTAAATTATTTTTGTAAAAAATTGTATCAAAATTCAATTTCTAATATATTTTTTGAGAAATACATATTTAATGTTAGATAATCTTGTAAAAAAAGCTAACATTAAATATGTATTTCTCAAAAAATACATTAGAGATTGAATTTTGATGCGATTTTTTGCAAGCATGATTACAAAAACATATACTTAACGAAAAATCACCAAATTTTAAGTATAATAATATCTTATTTTTATAATCATGATTGTAAAAAATTGCATCAAAATTCAATCTCTAAGATATTTTTTGAAAATATATATTTACTGTTGGGTATTTTTGTTGTGTTTTTAAATTATTTAAAGGCATTTTTGTCGATAATAAAATTCGAGTGTATTTTTGTTAGCGTTTAAATAATTTGAAAGCATTTTTGGTGGTTAACCCCTTTTTTTAATTTGTCGAGTTTACATGTTAAGACATATTTTGGATATGACACTTATTGATATGTATATTTTTTGTATTTAACGGTATCTTAATAAAAAAACAAAAATAAAATATTATTATAATTTATCTAAAAAATATTTTATATTTTATATATATGTCATCTCTTCGTGTCTTATAAAAATTTTAAATTTGTATATTTATATATCTCATATTGTATCGTATTTTGTGACTATATCACAGTATCTAGTATCTGTGCATAATAAATAGAAAATATATCCAATACACTAATTTTGTGAAAAATATCTTGTGTGTATGTGAGTTGAATCTTTTTTTTTTATCAACTTAATTTTGATGTTTTTTGACAACTTTTATTGAGAAAAAGTTAATTGCAGTAAATTTGTGTTAACAATTTTTGGGTGAGAAAAATAAATTTAAAACCATCTCAAAGTTAATGAATCTCATAAAGCAACGAAAGTCCAAATATCTAATATGAAAATAAAAAAAATTCTCACAGCCTAAAATCTTCCTTTTCACTAATCTTCGTTAATTAAGTGAGTTGTATTGTTGTTTTGTGCAAAAATAAAATAATTAGAGAAGGTAAAGTAAAGTAGGTTTTGATTAATTGAAGATATTAATATTTAAAATATTAAAATAAAAAGTGACCGTGTTTCATTAACTTCAGTTATAAATAGAGCATAAATTAAAGTAAGGCTTATTGCATCAAGTAATAAAACACAAAATAAGCAAAAACAAAGCATTTTATTTCTTTGATAGTTTTATTTGTGTTTTTTATTTTGTAAGTGAGTTTTCTTGTAAAGTAGTGAGTGTAATATTATAGAGAGTATGTGATAAAATTTTGAGAGTTGTGAATGATACATATTAGAATTAATTATACTTTTTAGTTTCTAGTACTCACTATATATTACTAATTGTAGTACAAGAATGTTTTACTGTAGCACACTATATTGTAACTATTTTTAATACAGTGGATATTTTTCGAAGTGTTGGCCTGTGATTTTTTGTCCGTTCATCAAGAAAATTGTTTCATGTTAAAATATCAGTATTACTCTTTTTCTTTTTTGATCTATTTTGTTGGCATATTAATTTTGTCACTTTTCAAGTAAAATTATTTGACTTGCTTTTGCTCAGACTCTAACTTATTCTTAACAAGGGTAGCAGAGCTACTTGGTTTTAGAAAAAAGGTTTAATTTTTTATATGTTCTATGATTGTAGTTTTGTCTGATCTTTCACATAAGAAAAAGTATTTTATTTTAATATAAGATGTTGGTCCAAAAAATTTGAAGCGAAAAATTTGACTATTTCAATGACTTCTAATTATGAAAATTAAAGATGCAAGCTTTGCTAGATCAGCAAGATATAGCGAAGGTGTTGGACGGAATAACAAATTGTCGAAGGCATTATCTAATGATAAAAAAGTTGATAACATGGCAAAAGCAAGAAGTACAATCTATTTATGTTTGGCAGACAACGTGTTACGAGAGGTAACGGATGAAAAAAACTGCTGATTTATTGTGGAAGGCCTTGGATAAAAAATATTCTATCAAGACCTTTCTAACAAGTTGAATCATAGGAGATAAATATATAAGAGTTCACATAGATGACTTTACTCTGATGATATTCGATTTTGATGCAGCTGGAATAAAAGTCAAAGATGTTGATCAAGCTATGATCTTGTTGACGTCATTACCTCCGACATATAATAATTTCTGTGATACCATGTTATATGGTAGATCTGAAATCACAGTATCAAATATTAAAGATGCACTGTTGACAAAAAAGTATCAGAAACTAGTATCTAAATTCACTGCAAACAATTCTGCCAATAGGTTATTTATAACGAGAGGTCACAGTAAAAAAAGAGGGTCCACAAACTCAAGCATGAATCGATCAAAGTCAAAGTCTTGAAAACACAAATCTATAAAGTATTTTTATTGTCACAAACGAGGACACATTAGAAGAAATTTTTCACAAAGAAAGGAGAAATAAAAAATTTTGCAAACATAATAATTGATAGTTCTAAAAGATAGTGATACTGGTTCTGCTCTAATCATATTCACTAGTAACTTTGGAGACGGGTGAATCTTGGATTCTAATTCATCATTTCACATGACGCCTAGTAAAGATATTTTTATTTCCTACAAAATTAGGGATGGAAGTGTCCAACTAGGAGATAACCGATTAATTCCAGCAGTAGGTGAAGGACAAGCTAGAATTAAATCAGATGATGGGACCAGTATATTGCCCCATGCATGGCACGTACCAGAAACTGGGCAGAAATCTAATCTCATTGAGCGCCATAGTTGAAAATGGTTACGAAGTTATATGCAAAGGATATTTCTTGAAGGTATTCAAATGTTTGATGGTGGTGATGAAAGGAAAGTTACACAGAGGATTTGCATATTACGAAAAAGTACAGTAAGTGAAATTGTTGTTGTTCTATTCCTTGAAAAGAATGATAATGATGCTACACGATTGTGGCACATGAGTCTTGGTCACATGAGTGAGAAAGGAATGTCCATACTTACTGACAGATACTTGTTAAAAGGCTTAAAGAATTGCAAACTAGTTTCTATGAAAACGGTGTCTTTGAAAAACAGAAACGAGTAGAGTTTAGCACTAGAAAGCACAATAGCAATGGAATATTAGAGTACATTCACTCAGAATAAAGTTTGGGTGGAGTTTGCTATTTTCTCACACTGATCGATGATTGATCCAGAAAAGTTTGGGTCTGTTTCCTGAAGAAAAAATATGAAGTGTTTGGAAGATACAATTAATGGAAAGCCATGGTCAAGAAGCTAACCGAGTGATCAGTCAAGCGACTGAGAACTGACAATAGCAAAGAATTTTGCAGTAAAAATTTTGTAGAGTTCTACAGAGATAATGGTATAATGAGGAACCATACTGTATCAGGAATACCACAACAAAACAGAGTTAAAGAACGAATAAACAGAACACTTATAGAGCATGCACGATGCATGCAAATCAATGATGGTCTTCCTAAATCATTTTGGGATGAGGCGGTCAATACAATTGCATACCTGATTAATCGATCTGCATCAACTGCAATTGATCTGAAAATTCCACAAGAGGTATGGTCCGGTTGACCCATTAATTATTCTAATCTAAAAATATTTGGTTGCCCTACATATTCCCATGTAAGTGATGGTAAACTTGAGGCGAGGGCAAGAAAGTGCATATAGGGATGGCGAAAAATCCGAACCTGCGGGAATTTTCGCGATGAGGAAAATAGAAACCTGCAAAATCCCCACAAATAAATAGAGACGAGGGCGAGGATTGAGGTACCCGCCCCATAGGGACCCGCTAAATCCTCGCTAGAGTGAAATTACATCAACACCCTTCAAACACACACACATATAAGATGCAAAAAATCTTAAGGCCTAATTCCCCGCTCTCTCAAACGGCACACATCCTCTCACTCTCTCCTCTACCCCTCTCTCCCAACCCCCACTCTCTAACCACGCCATGCTCTGGCTTTTCTAGTCTCCCCCTCCTTTTTGCCCCCTCCATCGCCGAGTCTAACCTTTTTATCGCCGAGTCCAACAAGTTGTTGCCGTCATCAACTTGCCATCCTCTGTCACTAAAATCTCAACTCTCTCGTGCAAGCTTCGTCAATGCTGACGGTCTCCCATCAACTAGTGCCATTGCCATCCATTCCTTTCGTGACGGAAGGTCTCGCATCGCTGTTGCTGAACCTCTCCTGTGGCTGTCACCGAAGTTTTCCCGTCTCCCTCACATCGTTAAACCTATTCCCATCTCCAGGTTCATCTTCCTCTTCTTCTGAAACTATTACTGCACCTTGTCTTATTATTATGTTGTTATGAATCTTAAATTTTATTTTCTAAGTGTTGTTGGTAGTTGGAGTTAATGTGAAAATCTGAGACTCTGGGTGCCGTTATTATGTTGTTGTTAATAGATCTTAGAATTTCTTTAATGATGATTGAGTTTGTTGTTTTTTATATATGGACTGTTTTATTCTGTTTCAGTTCTTATCATGTATAGCCATGAGAATATCAATGCTTAAGAACCTTCCATTCACAAGTGAAAGTGAAACACAAGGTGCAGTGGCATCGCTGCCAGCAATGGTCGAGTCTTAAAGGAAGCTAATGTTGGTTTAGAAGTACCAATACCAACTCAAGCAGCATAATCACAAACTGAATGCTCAACTCAACAATTTCCTGGTGATGGCTGTGGAAATAAAAGAAAACTAACTTCTGTTGTGTGGAATCATTTCAAAAGACAAAAAATTGATGGCAAGTAAAAAGCTATATGTAACTATTGCAAGTCAAATAATATTGTTATGTTGAAAATTTTTCTATTTTGTTTTATTTTAGTATTTGTTGGAGATTTAGTCAAATAATGAGTGAATTGGATTTGATAATGTTAAATGTGTTTGAATGTGTTTAATTTGATACATTTTAGTTGAAATGTATGAAATTTTATTATGGTTATATTTTTTTATTTTTAAAGTTTAATATCTACAGATATCCGCAGGTATTTGCCTCCCCTGTGGAGAAAAATAAATAGGGACCCGTGACGGGGATGGGGCAGAGACGGGGGAAATTTTCCTAAACGGGGACGAGGGCGGGGACCCTTACCTGTTGCCATCCCTATGTGCATATTTCTAGGGTATGCACGAGGAGTGAAAGGCTATAGACTGTGGTGTACAGAAAAGACAAGCTCTCCCCAAAATCATTGTCAGCAGATATGTCACTTTTGATAAGGCGACCATAATAAATCAAATGCAGAAATTTAAAATAGATAAGGCAGAAATAGATTATTGTGTCCAGAAGCAAGTGGAGCTAGAAGTTGACAGTGGAAAGATGAAGCAAGAAGAAGAAGAAATTCAGCCCAACACTTCAAAAACTACTCAACTTGAAGAAGAACAAGAAAATAAATCTGATGATAGAGTTACTGGTAAAGAAATCAGAAAAGTAGAACTATATAGTTTTGCTACTGGCAGAGAGAAGTGACAAGTTCAAAAGCCAAAAAGATATCAAGATTCAGCTTCTTGTGCATTTGACTCAGCGGAGGCACATCCTATAGCTTTTGCACTGGCTATGGTAGATGACGTGGTAGGAAATGAACCAAACTCCCATCATGAAGCAATTCACAACATGGAGTCAAAGTAGTGGCTAGCCACAAGGAAAGAGTAGATTGAGTCTTTTCATAAAAATCTGACATGAGAGCTAGTAGATCTTTCAAAAGGAAGAAGAGTGATTGGATGCAAATGTGTCTTCAAAAGAAAGGAAGGAATTCCTGGAGTTGATCACCCAAGGTTCAATGCAAGACTAGTAGTAAAGGGCTTTACTCAAAAGGAGGTATCAACTTCAACGAAGTATTCTCTCCTGTTGCAAAGCATAGCTCTATTCGAGTCCTATTAGCTACTGTAAGTATGTTTGACCTGGAGCTAGAGTGACTTGATGTAAAAACGATGTTGTTACATGGTGAGCTAGAGGAAACAATTTACATAAGTCAACCAGAAGAGTTCACTGATCTTGAGAAGAAAGACCATGTTTGTTTGTTGAAGAAGTCATTATATGGGTTGAAGCAATCTCAAAGATAGTGGAATAAGAGGTTTGATGAATTCATGATCAGTATTGGTTACAACAAAAAGCAATATGATAATTGCATATCTCTAAGGAGCTTCTAGATGGTTCAAGAATTTATCTGTTAATATATGTTGATGATATGCTAATAGCAGCTAATAATAAAGTTGAAATTAGCATGTTGATAACTCAGTTAGAAAAGGAATTTGAGATGAAAGACCTAGGTGTAGCAAGGAAAATTTTGGGAATGGAAATTCATAGGGAAAGGCATCGTAGCAGGCTATGGTTGATGCAACAAAATTATATTACAAAAGTAATACAACGCATCAATATGGATCAGGTTAAACCAGTTGGTACTCCGTTTAGCTGCTCACTTTAAGCTATCCTCCAAGGATTGTCCGAAAACCAAAAAGGACGTGGAGCACGTCTCATATACCATACTTAATGTTGTTGTCAGTCTTATGTATGCCATGTGTGCACTAAACCGGATATTTCACAAGCTGTAAGTGTTGTAAGCAGTTTTATGAGCAATTCTAAAAAGGTATATTAGGAAGTTGTCAAATGGAACATGCGGTACTTGAGAAGTTTCACTGATATATGTCTGGTGTTTGAAGGTAAGAGAAAATAAGGAGTTGTTGGCTATGTTGATTCTGATTATGCTGGTGACCTAGATAAAAGAAGGTCATTAACAGGTCATATCTTTACAGTCTTTGCATGTACTATTAGCTGGAAAGTAGTACTGTAATCTACAGTAGCATTATCGACAACTTAAACTAAGTATATGGCCTTGACTGAGGCTGCTAAAGAAAGTATTTGGATGCGAGGTCTTTTGGATAGTCTTGGGTTAAATTCAGATGTACTAATTGTATCTTGTGATAGTCAAAGTGCTATCTACTTGACTAAGAACCCAGTTTATCATGAAAGGACTAAGCACATTGACGTCCAACTTCACTTTGTCAGAGAAAGTATTAACAATTGTACTATTGCAATTCAGTAAATAGTTAAAATTGAGAATCCAACTGACATGACGACCAAATCATTGTCGATTGACAAGTTTAAGCATTGCTTGAACTTGGTTAATATTTGCAGAAATTAAAGACAAGTGACAAAGCAAGTCAAGGTGGAGTATTGTTAATGAAGTGACTTGCATTGTTATTTTATGTCGAAAGCAAAATGATTGGAACAGGTGATGTAAGACTCAGATTTTTTGAAGTTAGATTATGAACCAGCCTTGATCTATTTTATTCGATCAAGACTCAATTTTCAAAAATTATTTTATTAAATATAACTAAAGCAAGTTTTGATGAATTAAGTTTGAATTAAATTAAGGATTTTTTTTTAATCTAATTTTATAATTATTAGATAATTTTTATATTTGATATTTAAACTTTTAGTAATTACAAAATAATAAAAATTTTATGTGATTCAAATTTGAATTTGGAGATTTTAAACCTAAGTTTTTAAACTAAAAATTAAATAGATTATTTCTAATTTTAAATTAAAGTACTTATTTGAAAAATCAATCGGAAAGTTGATAAATAAAATGGTATTCTTAAGGTAATCTTAAAGATAAAAAAAGTTGATTTTTAATTATTACCTATCCCCTAATTTTATTAAAACTATAAAATTACCCAAAATATTAACATAACACACTCACTCCTTACCCCCTCATACTCGCATAAAACAAAGAAAGAAAGAAAAGAGAAGAGATGCGCACAGAGAGGGAAGGAAGGAAGAAGAAGTGCAAGCTCGCCGTCATCGTCGGCCTTGCTGTCCAGAGCCACCAGCGCCGCTGCCGTTGCTGCTGCAATCACCGGCAAGTTGTACCGCGCATGGGGCCGCCGTTCCATCACTGTTTTTATTTGACATATGAGGAGGTGAAGAAAAAGGTTTTGTAATTAGTTTTATATAATCTAAGAATTAACATTCTGTAGTAAAAATCAATTAAAAATGAAATGAACCTCATTAATAAATCATTTAATACTATATTAGTACCATTTAATTTTATTGTTGGGTGAACGAGAAAAAACACTGCAGAGGTAACCATTAGACCATCTCCAGTAGGGAACTCATCCCAGTTCATGTTTATGGCCCACCTGTCACAAAAAGTAACTCCACATCAGCTTTTGTGTCATAAACAATAAATAGGAACTCAAAGCATCTCTCTATTCTCCATTAGGAGGAACTAACTTTAGTCTCTATTGTGGTCCCACTTAATTAATTAATTAAAATACTTAAAATTAATATAATTAATTTTTTTCAATAATATTATTTAAATTTATAAATTTAAAAATAATTCATTATTAAAAGATATTAATATTAAATAAATTCATATATAATAATAATACACAATATATAATTCGAGATTATACTAATTTATAGTTTTGTGTTTACAACTGCTAATTTTAATAATATCATTAGCATTTTAAATTTTAAAAATAAAAATAACCAACTCAACTAAAAATTATTTTATAAGGTATAAAAATTAAATTTATTTTTTAATGTAAGTAAATTTAATTAATTATAATTTAATATAATAATATAAATAATATTCAATATTAATTATAATATAAATAATTAATATAAATTATTAATTAAATAAAAATATAATT
>NC_029793.2:20755098-20758156 GCF_000816755.2 Arachis ipaensis
ATATAAAAATTAAATTTATTTTTTAATGTAAGTAAATTTAATTAATTATAATTTAATATAATAATATAAATAATATTCAATATTAATTATAATATAAATAATTAATATAAATTATTAATTAAATAAAAACTTAATTATTTAATCTAATTAATTATTTAATTAATTATTATTTAAATAATTAATATAAATTATTAATTAAATAAAAATATAATTTTTATTATAATTATTACTAATTTAATTATTATTTAATTATTTAATTATTTCAGATTTTATATTATTATTTTTTTATAATAACTTGCCAAATGGCAAATTGTTATTGGTTAATTTGAGTCCCTGCTTAGAGGGACTCCCTTACCTTGATCCTTGTGTGGGAACTCACTCCTTCTCTCCTCCAATGGTTAGAGTTCTTATATGTCAGAAAAAAGTCAAAGAGGAACTCACCATTGGAGGTACTCTTAGTAACTTCGGATTCTCCTTTTTAAGGGCCCTCAACAGACACTGCAAAACAATTTAATGTTTACATTAAAAGTTAATCTAAAAAGTAGTCAATTCATGGGAGAATAAAACCAACATCACATCAAGCAATAAAAAAAATAAAAAATTTGAAAAATATGAATAACATATGTTGATTGCGTCAATATTCTCAAAACCAAAGTTCTTTTACTCTGAATCAATCACAATTTCAAAGAATACAACAATTTTTGCTATATATATGTCAGTTCAAAGTCTTACATAGCAATATTAGATGAAACACTCATACATAAGAGACGCTTAATTTATTGAAATCTGATATAATAGCAAACAGGCCTTGAATCCTTTTTCCAATTCCTGAGCCAAACCTGTTCATATTCTTAGATCTATAAATATACCCACCAAAAAAATTGACACCACTATCTACAAAAATGTAGTGAGAATACTTCACAGTGGATTAAAATGAAACATTGGCATAAATAGAAGAGAAAATTTTCTTGATATAAAAAAAACCTGACCTGCTGATATCCTCCAGAAAAAAATAACCTGTGAACTAAGCATTTTTTCTTCTTTACTGTATTTTTAGCATGAAAATCTAAGTGATTTCGTTGACGTTCTATAACAACAGCATGAGAACAGTCTAAACCAAATATATCTACAGCTTAAAAATTGAACAACAAAGACTAAAGTTTGGAAATGATTCCACAATTACACCGAAAGTCCTAACTAAAGCAAAGTACTTTACTAAAAAATAATCTTCAACATATAAATGAATCATAACATCACACTCAACATTGTATTTACAGTATTCATATGCACAAATGACACTCCATCTATTCATAAAAACAATCATGAAAAAAAACTCAAAACAAAATAAAAAAAAAACAGGAAAGACTTGAAACCGAATAAATGGATCTATTCTCTTCTCCTTTTTTCCATAAGAATAAGCCCTAAATCATTGTATCACATATTTATCATATATAAGAGACTTAAAACTGAACAAATGAATAATAGGTATGGTAGTAAATCAAGAAAGAATGTTCAAAATAGAACTTTCTCAATCCACCTAAATCGTGGAAAAACCAAAAAATAAAAAGTAGTACAAAATTGTTAAAAAATGGCTAAAAAGCTTTCACTTACCAGCATAAGTTTTCTCCAGAACTTGCAATTCACAGTCTTCATTTTATACTTGATCTTGTTCTCACCCTCCACTGACTTCTCGTTCCTCTTATCTTTTATGAACCAACACTCTCAATACCCCGAAGATCAAAGCTTCCAATTGCACGAAATACTCAAAGCTAGAAACAAAGAACCACAGAAATCTTCCAAAATAAAAAAAAAAAAAGAACAAAACATCACAAATGATGTTGCAGTTTATTCCTTCAGCCAGAGAGTAGTAAAGATGGAGAGAGGATGAATCTGCATAATTAATTCTAATATATGATTTGATTAATCAGAAAATCAACGCATTGAACAAGAAGTGATCAAATTAAATACTGACATTGAAGAGTTGAAATGGATCTGTGAGATGGGACCTAATAGGTTTTGTTCAAACTTGTAATATATATTCCTGTCTCCTCTTCCCTTCTCTCTCGATCTAGCCTCCTTATCTGTTACCTCCACCTTTGTTCGCCACCCTCTTCTCCTTTTTCTGTCGTGTTTCCTTTCTTCACTCTCATGTTTTCTTCTTCTCTGTAACATTTTGTCTTTATTTCTCTCTCCTCTTATCGTTCTGTCTTTCTCTCTTTCTCACACCGTGAATCATATACCACTATAGTAAAATGATTTTGAATTTGAATTTTATCAAAAACTCTGCCGAATGCTTTTTTTATGGATCCCGCTAGGGAGACAATGGACTATTTGTACAATATGTATACTAGCGATAATAAACATCTTTTCAAAAGCTTAAACTGATTTTGGAGTACACCAAGGATCGAACTCTTGATCTTTCGGATCTAGCGTTCTAATACCATGCATGATACCACTCATCCCAAATTTTGCTACCCCTACTAATCTTACAACCAAAATGTGTCACATGTCACTTTTTCATTGCAATTGAAATAAAATCTTTTCCTCTAAAACTAAGAAATTCTCCCATTCTCCTTACTAATTTTACAATCAAAATGTGTCACATGTCACTCTCTCATTGTAATTGAAATCAAATATTTTCCTCCAAAATTAAAGAATTTTTTAGTCTTCCTACTAATTTTACAACAAAAATGTGTCACATGTCACTCTCTCGTTGCAATTGAAATCAAATTTTTCCCTCCAAAATTAAAAAGTTCTCCCCTCCTTCCTCTTCTTTTTTCTATCTCTTTCATTTCTTCAACCACTCTATCTCTTTTATATATCATTATTTATGACTAATTACGAATTTGACAATCAAAATATGCAACATGACATTCTTTAATTGTATTAAAATTAAAATATATCTATATTATGTATCATATATTACTATCTAATTTAATAACCAAATGTGTCACATGACACTTTCTTCTTAAAATTGAGAGAAAATATTCTCTTCCAAAATTAATAAACTTCATTCCTAAATTCTCTCATCTATCTCTCTATTCTTCTATTTCTCTCT
>NC_029793.2:20758193-20776437 GCF_000816755.2 Arachis ipaensis
AATATTTATTACATATAATTTGGAGAGAATACTAATGTTATAATTAAAAGTTAGAATCAAGATTTAATTATTTTAAAAAAATAATTTTTAGTTAATTTTATAACTATCAATATAATTTTTTTATGCTAATATCTAATTATATTTTTATATACATAGAGAAAAAAAATATTATTTTTAAATAATAAGTATAAAAATTAATTATTTCTATTTGTACAACAGACTTAACACCTAATTAAATATAAAAGTATACACGTTAAATTGTTTCAAATTTTAGATAGTGAATTAAAATTAATTATTATTAAAAAATTAGATTTTTTTCATATAAAAATAATAACTAAAAATCTTATTATTTGATTTTTTATCTAGAGACATTGGTCTTCTTAATCGAAAATTTTTGTCAACTTACGACTTTTTTTGTAAAAGTAGTTTGATTTTATAAATCTTTTGTGTCATGCATAATTTATACTGTCAGGACAAAGTGAACTGTAATTTAAAAAAAATGGTAAAATATATTTTTTGTCCCTAAAGTTTGATAAAAGTTTAAAAAATACCCTAAAGTTTTATTTTGTTTCAATTTTATCCCATAAGTTTTCGATTTGCATCAAATATACCGCTGACGGCTAATTTTTCAAAAAATTTAAGACCAATTCAACAACAATTTCATAAGAACAACCCTCAATACAAACAAATCAAGCATAATTTTCATGCATTATTATTAAATTGGTCTTAAATTTTTTGAAAATTTAGCCGTCGAGAGCATATTTGATGCAAATCAAAAACTTCTGGGACAAAATTGAAATAAAATAAAACTTAGGGGTATTTTTGAAACTTTTGCCAAACTTTAGGGGCAAAAAATATATTTTATCTTTAAAAAAATTATATTCTCGTAATATTATTATGGGTAAAAATATTAGTATATACTATTTTTAAACTCATTTTAAAATATATGTTAAGAATAAGGTTGGACATACTTAATGGTAATGGTATTTAGGTGAGATAATATTCAATTTGGTCCCTAAACTTACACGCGAGTCTTAATTTAGTCCCTGAGGTTTCAATTGTCTCTATTTAGTCCCCAAAATTTATAAACGTGCCTCATATTAGTCCCTGAGACCATTTTTAGTATAAAAACGTTAATAGAGTGCTGTTGTAGACTATCACATGTCACGTTAAAACTTGTAAAATGATGCAGTTTTGGTTTTGACATTTAAATAGCTCAAAAACGACATCGTATTACTTATTTTGTTAAGTAAAATTTTAATAAACACCATTTAGGATGTTGTTTTTAGGTTATTTGAGTGCCAAAACCAAAACGACATCATTTTACAAAGTTTAGTGTGGCATCCGGTTGTCACGACAGTGTTTCGTTAAGGTTTGTACGTTGAAAATTGTTTCAAGGACTAACATGAGTTATGTTTACAAAATTTAGAGACTAAATAGAGGCAATTGAAACTTTAGGGACTAAATTGAGACTCGCGTGTAATTTTAGAGACCAAATTGAGTATTATCTCGTATTTAGGTGTGTCTAAAAATGTCTACAAATTTTTTTTTATTTTTTATTAAAACACTATTAAATATAGAACGAATATTAAAGAGCGTTGTGTTCGAAATTTGTTCCATATATAAAGACAGCAAATGAAGAAAGTCAAGAAAGTGTCGTAACTTCATAGATTGATAGTATTTTCTATTTGAAAAAAATCCATTTATTGAATGAATTTATTTTTGTAATTTTTTATTTTGTCTCTTGATGCAAGTGAATTGTGGATAAGCAGGAGAAAGGTTAAACCCCAAAGACAAAACCCGCCTCAGCTCCAACTCGAAGCCTGCAGAGTTGTTACACTTTCCAATGGCGAAGTTAAGGACAGCCATTGACTCTGCATTCTTTGACTTGAACGTGGCATCCCCTCAAACATTCGATGGGTGTGCGAGGTCCATCCCTGGAGACCCCTTTCCCGTTGACGGTTCCGTTGCAAGCAGGCTCCTTCGCCCTCTTCAACTCTCCTTCATCCGTGCCAACTCCCCTCTTTGGGTTCTCCCTTCTTTCTCTCCCACTTCTCCTAGGGATTTGGGTTCTTTCTCTCTTCACTCTCTCCTCTTCAGATTTGCTTCTCCAACCTGGTAATTCTAACCGTATCTCTTATGTATTACGAGTCACTGCCATTTTCAGGTGGTGTAGTTAAGTTGAGTTTCCACATTGTCCATGCTTCAAGCCCATAGAGCTCTTGTGTGAGGTGTGTTGAGATATGCATCAGCTATTTAGTTTTTGCGAGATATGGTTCCCGACATTTTTAGAACAAGTAATTGACGTCCACACAGCAAGTAGATGGAAGTTTTGTATGTAGAGGGAGACAATAGAGAGACAGGTTAAAGAATTCACTTAGGTTGTTTCGGGACACAAGGGTCTGTTGAGTATCCCTTATAGTTGTTCTTTTTCTTTCTTTTTGGTTGTTACATTGTTACCCTAGATGATGTGTTGAGACTCAATGGCCATAATCTTTTTAGGCCTAGTTCTTTATGTATAGAATATTTATCCTAACACTTCAGTAGATTCATAGTTTCATTCAGATTTTACATAATTATTGTTGATGTAGGTGGCTGGGGGTGACTGGACAGTTTCGTCCTAGAAAGCTGATTGCTGAAATAAAAAATGAGATTTCTAATATTGATGAATTCGACATCTCCATAGTCAAGGATGTCACAAGGCATTTCATTAACAAGTCAATGTTTTCACTTGGGATACATTCAGAGTTTGCTTTAACTTCCTCAACGTCCGTATCGTTTTCTGCAGAGGCTCATGGTGAGAAAGGACGTCGCCAGAAATTGATGGTTTATCACAAGGTGCGGAATGTAAATACTTGTCATTGATTTTCATTTTTCTGATGTGAAGAGTTAATAAAACATGTTAAGAGTTTATTTATATTCTCAAAATGTTGAATATGATTTGTTTAGATTCCATCATGGACCTCTTTTCCTCCATTCTAAAACCAAAATATATGTTCAACTGCTAACATTGGAAGTTGGAATATGCAAACTATGTGGTAATTGTAAAGTAAATTATTTGTCTATGTATGTAAATTCTTCTGAGTGTTCGGTTGCGATTGCACTCTTTTTGTGTTATCATTTGCTTTGTTAATCCTATTATTCTGCTTTAGTGTATAACAAAACACCTCAAGTGACACTGTTCCATGCAGCTTCCTGAACATGATCTTACATTTGAGGCAGCATGGCCTCAATTGTTTGTTGACCACAAAGGAAAATATTGGGACGTCCCTGAGTCTATATCTGCTGATCTATCATCCCTTGTGTCTGAGTCGGGAATACGTTACCACATTGGGATACATAAAAATGGTGGTAATCCTAGTTCAGTCAATGCAACTGATGGCAGTCCACCACTTTCTCTACTGCCGGGGTTATGTGCAAAGGCTGCCGCTACTTATGAGATGAGCAGGGACTTTTGGAGGGAAAAGGCAGACTCGGAGGAAGATATCTGGGACAACAAGAAGAAGAGTACTCCATATGATTCTCGTCTTGCGGAACCTCATGCAGCAATATCTGGAACTATGGGTAATTTCTCTATACAGATGCTAACTTCGTTTCAGATAAGAATCTGTATGCGGATTTATCTTTCTTTCAACCAATATTTCGTGTTGCGATATGATTTATCAATTGATCTGAAACAATCTATTCTTGGGGACAAGACAATAGTCCCTAACATGCTCTCTCTCCTTTTCCCCTTGTCCTTGTCCCAAACATTCAGTGTCATCCATGACATCCCACTGCCATCTATCCTATTTTCAGAAGATAAATTTATGATATTCTAACAATAATTAGTAGATTTTCGTTCATATATATGTATCATTAATCTTCATAGACATGTATTTACTATTTTCATTGCTTCATTTATTTAGTATATTTGAATGTTTTCTTTGGAAATAGAGATGTATTAAATAATATTGATATATGGAATAAAGCTTTAGAAGCATATGACTTTCTTATAACTAGATGTATAATAGAGTGTATGAAGTGCTTTGTGCAACCAGTCAAACTGTGTAGCATCTTGGATATTTTGCACATCAAACCATAGTACTCGAGTTGGGTGGATGAAATAGGCAAATGCTTCAGGTGTTATGTTATATATTAGAAAGGTTCCTATCAAGATTAAAGGAAAACTTTACTGCATAGCCTTAAGAAATGTGGCGTTCTCATGGTAGTGAGCAAATAGAAGCACAATTGAAGTAGTTCAGAGAAGAGGATGGTATTAGTGGATGAGTGGACATAAATGACACTTAACACAAATAAATGCGATAGAGAGAAAATAGGGGTAGCAGCTATTGAAGGAAAGATTGTAGCATTTTTTTTGTCTTAGATGATTTGTCCCAATATATTAAGAGGGGCCAAAAAGTTTGTGTAACAACAGGTACCAAAAGCTAACAAAGAACACGAGGGAAATAAGAGAAAAACATGAAAATGAGAGTGAACCAGTGTGGTATCACTCCTTCCCTGTTGTAGTAAACTGAATCTTAATGGAGAAAATGGAGAATGGCAATGGCAAAAATTATAGGGTCAGCCTCCCTCCTAGTAAACTGAATCTTAATGAAGAAAATGGAGAATGGCAATGGCAAAAATTATAGGGTCAGCCTCCCTCCTAGTAAGAGCCTATCCTTACTTTTTTCCACCCTAACATTCTAGTTCTCGCTCTCCCCTATATGACCCATGCTATTCTCTTCTAACAGAATCATCATAGGATCTCACACCCTCCCACTACCTGTGCCATGTGGCATATCGGTTACAATATCAGTAGATCCCTAATTATTAGTTTTTCCTCCCATTTCTTTTTTTTTTCTTTCTGCTATAACTAAACGGTAGAGGTGGAATTCTCCTTAATTGTGGCTTGGGTCCCATCTTTGCTGCTTTCGAACCTTTACCTTGGCTCATCTTCTCAGGGTACATAACATTGTGCATAAGGTGCTTAGGCAGCACGAGTACTACCCAATACCTTTCTAAAAGTAAGCCATTGCTTCTTCATTGAGGTGAGTTTCTACTGTGCCTTTCAGGCAGTTTTTCTGTTATTAAAGGAAGTGTTGTTGATTGTGCCAAATAACACCAGGGCAATATCATATTGTTTTGCATGTTTATGTATTCTGTCAATTCTGTACATTACTTCCTTTTTATATTTTCTGAAATAGCAGACATTCTGCAATCCTTTGTCCCACTATAGTATTTTTGAGGTTGGCTACTCTGCATTGAGATTCACTATGAGTAAAGATACCCAGGACAAGCACATATTCTCATGTTTAATAACATAGGACATTAGGAAACAAAACACCAGCATAGGACAGTTGGCTTGCAAACAAATTCTTGTAACTATGTAATTCCTACAAATTCAAAACTCCAGCATTAAGAAACAAACAGGGCATTAATTAACATTCTCATTGAGGTCAAAAAGGCTAAATTATGCAATCACTTATCTATAAATTGAATCTTTGAGGACATTAATATGGAGTCACATTCATTCATGATGATAATGTCACTGGTTTTATAAATTTCCCTTGATTTGCTTATTCAAGCCAATAAATTTTTTCCATTTTCCATCGGTGACCAGTTGGTGGCTGACTGCTGAGAGTTTGCGGCAATTATTTTTGTTTTGTTAATATTTCCAACTACATTGTAGGTGGCTCCTGTGCTTCTTGGATTTGGAACCCGGAGAACATTGTTGGCACTGATTCAAGAGAAGTCAATAGATCTCGTTTTAGTGCGGATTTATTTGGTTCAGTTTGCTATTCTTATCAGCAAGGAAAATTCACAAAAGATTTTCGGGACTTTACCAAAGTAGATGCTCGTCTAGATATACCTTCAGCTTCTGCGTTTGCAAAGAAGGTTTTTAGTGGATTCAAGAGGGATGTTAATGAACAAGCAGCAGCCTCACCCCGTCTTAATTTAATCTTCCAACAGCAGGTACAATTTTATTTGCAGATGGTACAAATTCTTATTAGGAGTGAAAATTGGAGCCTATGTCATACTACAAGTTATGCGGTTTACATATGTGGACTGAAAATTAAACCAAAATGTAAACCATTTGATTCGAGCTAACTGCATGAAATGGAGTAGTACTTCAGGTGTTCTCCATTAACACAGATAGTAGTCATACAATATATGTTAGTTAATGTTGCAGGAGATGATAATATTTCACTTGATGATTGGACATACTAGACAATATACCATTAGAAATGAACGTGTTAGAAAGAATGTTAGGGTGGCATGTATTCTAGACAAGATTATAGAGAGTATTTACTCAGGTAGTTAGAGAATATGTGAAGATGTTTAAAAGATCAAATAAGGATAGTAGGCATGGAAACAGGGTAGTCCAACAAGTGGCAGAGGAGGCTAAGAAAAAGATATAGACAAAATTATTAATGTTTGGATTTGAGTACTTTGTCTAGAGTTATGGCTTGTTACTTAGGACCCTATCAGTTCATCTGCTCCTTGTAGTTAATTGTACCTACTAGGAATTTCAAAAAGGTTTGTCTGATGTTATATTACAAGATCAAGTGTATACGTGCCTACTTTAGTTTGAATATCTTCTATCCTCAAACTAGCTGTAATTACATAGCATTTTGCACGAGGATGAAGAGTAATAGGTGAGTTCCACCTTCTACAAATGCAAGTAGCTAAAAGCTAGACGCAGGATTATAGCTTGTTCTATTTTTGTGTGTAGATTGCAGGGCCGTTTGTCTTTCGTGCTGATTCCCGAGTTTCACTCATGTCTATGCTTGGGAAAGGTGGTCCAATAGAGGACTTCATCTGCAGCATAAATTACTCCTTCAAGTCTTTGCCATCGGGAAAGATCGTTGCTTGGTTTTCTCCAAAACGGAAAGAGGGAATGGTTGAGTTGCGTCTGCTTGAGTTTTAGGATAGTGTATCGCGGTTCTTTTTGGGTAGAAAAGCTGTTGCATGTATTCAACCTCTTTAATTTGATATTGCAAAATGTTGAATTGATTCATTCAATGCATTGTTTTTAATCTTCTTGCAAGTTTTGGGCTTGAACATGTTTAAGAAAGGTTGCTGCTGAATTTTGCTGAACAGTCCCACATACACCCTTATATTTTGACACAATTTTAACACCACTATAAACATGTGGATTCACTAAAATCGTATTTGTTAAACAACCGAATCCACTCTCTCCAAGCAACATTTTCAAATACTCAAGATAGGATGAGAGGAAGAAACCTGCAGCAAGAAATTACATGACACCTTTTTAGATTTATTTCAGTTTGTGTAGGGGTTTTGATTATTGGTTTTATTGAGTTTTAACAAGAGAGTGGATGTATGCTTTGATTTGTGGATTCTGTATTGACATTTTGTTGAGTTGCATTGTGCATATCACCTATTTGGCACTATTAGTTCCACGGATAGTTTGTGCTAATAACAAATACTTCAACTTGCATTGTATTATGGTATTTTTGTTTTAACTTTAATAAACAAAATGGCTAAAATGAATTTTTTCTAACATTAAAAGTACTCAATTATTTTATTACCATTTAATTTGTTGGCTTCATGTATCAACTAACATGGATTTGATTGTAAGTTTTTGAGCTTAATTGTTCTTAGTATTTAAGTGGGATTAATTAAATTTGATGCGGGATTTATTTGGGGTTTTAACTTTATAATAACTAAAATGCATTGTCCCAAAAATAAGAAGTATTCAAAACAGATGAACGTAAGACTACCAACAAAAAATATCAAATCTTATGAACATAACAAAAGTACTCAAAACGGATGAACATACAAATAAAAAATCTAATCTCTATGAAAATATTACTTGATATCTTCATTGATTGAAAGATTTCCATTAGAGATTGAAAGAGAAGATTATGAAAATTCAGATGAGTGTTTCATGTATGAGAAAGTTAATGAAGTAAATTATCAGAGAGATTGAGAGAGAGAACTAAAATAAGAATTAAGTTCGACTAGAAAATGGCAAGGGAGCACCCAGGCTGCACAGCAATACTTCATTTAGTTTTAAAAATAAAAATTGAAAATAGATACAATGATACAAAAGCTAGAAGGTGGGAACAGAACAGTGGAGCACAATGGTTTCTTATTATTTTGCAAACTAATTTATGAAAAAAATTGAAAAAATCCATTCTCGAAATAACACAGCATGAACATACATGAACTTTAGTTTAATTTTAAAATTTTCAAAAAGATTAAAACACAATTAATAATCATATTTTACAAAAAGAAATTACAAAATATATTTATTAACGTAAAAATGCCAAATTTCAAGGATGAAATAATGTTATTTTTCTAATCATATTTATAAAAATTTCATCAAAATCTAATTTTTAAAACCTTTTATCAATCTATCTTTAGCTATAAACTTTGAAACACTATTTTCGTAGTTTACTTATATGTAGCAAAAAACATCCAGATACTAGACAATTTATATCGTACAGGTAAAATTACCGCTAAGAATAGAGACTAGAGATTACAGAATGTTAACTCCAACCTATACCGGGCACCAAAGGCATTCATTATTAAAAATTTTTATTTTTACTCTCAAAAAATATCCCTAGTCAAATAATCACTGCAAATTATTATAAATAACAAAATTTAACAACTAAGAATTTGAAAAGTTAAACCATTCTAGGCAATACATTTCCCATAAATATTATGGCGGAAGGTTGCTCCTTCGTAGTAAGCTACTCAACCACGGCCAACAGGTCGCTTGCTTTACAGAAGCAGTGCTTTTCGTCAGTCCCCAAATCAACCTGACAGATAGTTACACCAACCAACAATATTCTATTAATAACTAGACCAACCAATATTCCATTGATGACAACAAATGCAATTGAAATGCTATCAATTTTCCTGTAGACCTAACCAACAACTACCACAAATTGCAATTACGCATATTTGAACTGCATGAGTTTGTTTCATCGATGCATCACTATAGCTGCGTTTGTTTACGGAGACAGAACACTGGGACAGGACACAGAGACACAAAATTGTGTTTGATAGAAGAGACACAGACAGAGACAATGTGTCCAAAGACACTGAATTAGTGTATTTTGTGTCCATCCTAACAGGAAAGACACCGAGACACTAACAAGGAAAACAACTTATTTTTTATTTTTCTTTCATTATTCTTGTTAATTTTTCATAATTATATTTTTTATTATTATATTTTTCATCTCAAATTTTTTGAATGAAAAAAATGAAAATAAATTGGATTTTCATAATTTGTTCTAGTTTATCACCAAACAGAATACAAGAACACAAAATTTTGTGTCTCTGTCCATCAGTATCTTGTCCTGTCCTGTTCTCAATGTCTTGTCCTGTCCTGGCCCGTTTTCAGAAGCAAACGCAGCCTATGGGCTTGTTTGGACGTCATTTTCAGAAAAGATCTTTTTTAATGATTTTTTTTAAAAAGATTTTTTATAAAAGTAAAAGTAATTTTATGTTTAGATATCTCATGTAAAAAGATCTCTTTGTTTATCAATTATGTTTGGATAAAATAAGATAAAAATACTTTTTTGTTCATTTATTATGTGAAAAACATCTTTTTTATTTTTAAGAAAAAAAAATCTTTTAAAAAAAAGATAAATTATAACTTCTCAAAAAAGATATTTTTTATTTTTCTAGTGTTTTATTTTTACTATTAGAAATTTGCCAAACACACTAAAAAATAAAAAAAGATCTTTTTTTTTTTGAAAAAAATATTTTTTTTTTATCGATTTAATGACGCCCAAATAAGCACTATGTACACTACTACTCACCAACTCAAAAGGAAGTAACCACAATGTGTCACTAATTTATAATAACTGGAAACAGGCACAAGATGATACACTAAACATATGATTCGACTATTCGTACAACCGGGAGAAACAACCCATCCCGACAGAGCACACACACACTCTATCGAACAAAATGTATATGGGCCGTTGGAACAGCGTTTCGGGATAAAATGGGCAAAGATGTTCTGTCCAGTGTACAAAAATCATCACCCAAGGCATGTTTCACTTGCAATAAAAATTGCATAGAAATCTTCATGGATAAGTGTGATGTGTAAATTCCTACAAAGCTAATCCATAAAAATTCCCACCTTATTTATATTCCCCCAATTGAACCTACCATACATTAAAAACCATTGTATAACAGTTCTATAATAATGTGAAAAAAAAAAATCAGAATTATATAAAGATAGTGAAAATACAGTTCTCTAATTTCCAGAACACAGTTTAATCATATATTTGACAACATTATCCTAATAATAAAGTGCAATTTTAAAACATTTTCCTGAAAACAGGAAGTTATGTCAATTATCCCAAGAATAGATAGCACTTGCACCCCTCATGACTGATCTACCTAAATCTGTGCTCTAAGCATACAGGTCAAATATAAACAAGCAATTAAGTCATCATCTGACAACTAATGTATAATTTTAAGAGCAAATATTTATGTGGCACATACCTCATAAGCATTCATGTCAGTAAACAAAACCTGCAAAAGAATAAAATTAGTTTATATTTGGAAGAATCCTAACAAGTTTAAACTAACACTTCTTTTCTTTCTTTTGCTATTATTCTTGTCTGAGAAAAAAGCAACAATATAGAAGTCAGATCTACTTTTGTCATAAACAATATTCCTATTCAGCTCTTTAGCCTGTTTCGGATTTATGGTAGGTAAGACAGTGGAGTAGAATGGGTTTAAACTTTAAAGGAGTGGAATAGACCCCATAAGAGTAAAGATATTATTCCACACGTTATTGTGGATAAAATGGGCTTCTACTCTAAGGCAACCAAATTGAAAAAAAAAAATGAAATATAGGTTTTCTGGAGGAACTCGAATACTTGATGGAATCTATTCTATCACAATCATAAAATAACCAATCCAAACAATGACAGCTTATTATATTCAATTGAGTCCCATTTCGCTCCACCGCAAACCACTAATTCAAGCATACCCTAAGTTACCTCGGAGCCCTATTACAGTCATAAGTTATGCAAATTAAATTATATGAATATCTAAAATCATACATGAAAACGAATCAGAAAACAGTCAACAATCATTTAACCATAACATTTAATTCAAGGTAAGTTATGGCAATATTTCCTTTTTTTCAGATTATCATTAGTAATACTAAATAAATTTGGGGTTCTTTTAAGTCAAATTATTATCTGAATAAAGAAATATCAAGGGTGTTTAGCTTATATCATTGGAATAGGATACTTTTATTTAGTACTAAAATTATTGAAATGAAATATCAAGAATTTATTGAGATATTTCATTTTCTCTTTTAGATATCTACAATTCTACATAATCTCTTTCACAGCAACTGATCATGTACCTTTGATCCAGCTTTTACTTCTTCTCCTGCCTCAGCACCAACAGAGAGGATCTGAAAGAGAAAAATTCAAAAAGAAAAAAGAAGTCTGATTTAGAACACAGAATTCTACAGTCATCATGTTTAGGGAGCTAAAACACCAAATGCATCTATCTCTACTTACTTCTCCCATCAGATATCGCTCGAATTTAACAGCGGACTTGGGCAACAAAACTCCACCAGCAGTTTTCTATACCAAAAAGACATGGTCACACATCAGACATGTAACATGGAAAATGTATCCTACACTTGTATACCTGTTAATTGCAGTATATATTCTTTATAGCAAACCAGTAGCAAAAAATGATATTTAACTAATTTAAAACTCAACAGAAACCTAGCAGCTTAGTTATAGTCTTTATTAAAATTGCTTTGTGTCACATCCTTCCAGCTGAATAAACATTAAACAGCCCTAATTTGCACTCAGACTGCTCATCCTTTATATTGTTATTCCAACAACATATTGAACAAACAATCATTGAAGTATACAAAATTAATGCTTCAAGAAGAAAAGGTCATTTAACTAATTATTTATCTAAAAGATAGACTTGCACAAGGGGAAAAGAATACAAAGACTGTCTCGGCAAATAACAGGAAATAAAGACCCCCAATCAAGTGAGCAATTAAAGGTGCAGGCTTTGCAAAAACTATAGCAACAATAAGAGAATAAAAAATAAAAACCCCTTCAAAAACAGGCAAAATCACAAAACTAAAAATACTGTACTGTCCTTTACTTGCATACTATATCATAGAGCAAAGATGAAACACCCTGCTGGTCCTTGCCCACTCTTTTAGCATCAAAGAGTGTAGAAACTATAAACTTCAACACTTGTCAGAGAGTAAATTCATGAATTGAATCTTGCACCGCCTGATGGCTTTATTTTTTTGGAACCCTAGTTTTGAATGTTCTTACTGGATAATAATAAACAATGTCACAGGTTAAAAAAAAAAGTTTGTAATGCAAGTTTAAAGCTTACATCTGGTAGTGCCTCCAAACGAATAAGGACTCTATCAGCCTGAGGCACAACCTGTAAAAGAAAATAAAAGAAAATAGAATAAATTTCACCAAAACTCAGATGGAAATGACTAAACTTTCGAAGTATATATATATAACAAAAACCTTAGTTGGTTCCCATTTGTTGGAAACTAGTGCATTGACTTTGAAAGAGTGCCTTTTCAAAACTGCAGAATCAGCAGATAGGGTTAACAAAATTGCGTAAGATGAAGAAATTGGGAAGCATAAATGAAGGTGTAGGAAAATAAAGTACCTGGGAATGTGTTGTTGGAGGAAGAGAATGAAGTGGTTCTGTGTAGGAAGGGGGTTGGCAAAGTGACAAATGTGGATGCCATGGATAAGTGAAAGTGAAAGAGAAAGAGAAAGAGAAAGAGAGAAAGAACTCGGTGTTTACTGTTTAGAGAGAAGAAGCAGAAAAGTGTGGATTAGGGATAAACCCTTTTAATTCTTGCCTACCACCACAAAAGCCAAAAGATTTCACACGATGTAACGATAGAAAGAGAATGCCAGAAGTGTTCTAAGCGTGAAACTCCTAGAATGTTCGTTTGAAAACTGTACTTGGCAGGTTTAGATGGGCTTTTTTCAAAAGTACTTATTTTTTTATTTTTTAAAATTTTTTTAAATAAATAAAAATTATTTTATAAATAGATAGATTCTTTTAAAAAAATTTTAAAATATTAAAAAAAAATTTTAAAGTAAAGTATTACCTTACCTTCAAGGGCAAGGATGCACGTAGGCTTCTAGTGAATGCCGCATATGCCAAGACCGAGGTTGAGTTTGATTACTGGTTTGATATTCTTCGGTCTGAAGACCCGGCGATGTGTGAGTGGGCGAACCGGATTGATTATTCCTTATGGACTCAGCATCGTGACGACGGACGGAGATTCGGTCACATGACGACGAATATCTCGGAGTGTGTGAACTCAATCCTAAAGGGTGTCAGAAACCTCCCTGTTTGCTCTTTGGTGAAGGCAACATATGGAAGGCTTGCGGAACTCTTTGTTCGCAAGGGTAGAGAGGCTGAGGCCCAGATGGGAACCGGACAGCAATTCAGTCAGTACTTGGTGAAGTGTATAGAGGCCAACTTGAAGAATTCGAGGTGCTTCACGGTGACTTTGTATGACCGGGATAACTCCGAGTTCACCGTAGCCGAGACCACCCCGACGGGCTCTTTCTCATTGGGTACCTACAGAGTATCGCTTGCATCCAGGACCTGTGACTGCGGGTACTTCCAGGCACTTCATTTCCCGTGCCAGCACGCACTTGCATGTTGCGCCTACTCACGGGTTACCTGGTCCTCTTATGTTCACAGCGTGTATCAGATTAGTTCAGTGTTCCGTGTGTACCAGATGGGATTCACACCGCCGATACCGGAGGGATTCTGGCCACCTTACAACGGGCCAACCGTGATCCCGGACCCTGCCAAGAGGCGGGCAAGAGAGGGTCGTCCGAGATCCACTAGGATACGGACGAACATGGACGAGGCAGATCCGAATCGGCCAAAGAGGTGTGGCCTTTGTCGCCAACCCGGACACACCCGCAGGAGTTGCCCACAGCTTGGAGGACCGTCTCACACGGGGGGCCAGTAGTAGCGATCTTGTTATTGTTAGTGTTTATTGATTTTATTTTTCATGTTACTTGTTATTTAAGATAATTTGTGTTATCTGTTTATCCTTTTACCTTCTAGTAATGAAAAAGTTGCATCTGAATTTGAATTTGGTTAGAAATCCCATGACTGCAAAAGTTGATAACTATAGTCTCGTATGATTCAATGATGATACATAGTCACTAATCCACTAGGTAAATAACAGATTTTTAAGTACAATAAAATGAGCATACAACAAGGAAAAATAGAACTAAAGTAAATAATCTAAAATACATGAGTGAACCCTAACGTCCAAAATACATGAAATGTAAATCATCTAAACAAGTGGGAGCCTGTCCCACAACGACGGGGAACCCGTGGCCTCTGACCTCTGCGGATGAACGGCTCCTCATCCTCTATCTCATCTGCGTCCTCATGAGGGGTAGGCTGAGCAGGTGGCGTAAAATGGAGTGGTGCGACAGACGGCCCGGCGATAGACTGTGATGCAGCGGTGTAAGCGGAATGTGGGGTACCTCCCAAAGCAAACTGGTCACCAACAGGAGTCGTAGCAGGCTCGTTCAGATCAACATCTAAGGGTGCCTGCGTGGCAGGGGTCTGAGGACGCCTCCTGCCCGGCTCGTCCTCCTGCATGATAGCCGAAATCTCCGCCAGAAACCGTGGACTGCCGAAGTCCGGATCGAGCGTATCTGCCCCAAGGAAGTCCTGCCACTGTGATCCGGGAATAACCCATGGAGTACCGTCCTGCTGAGGCTGGTCGTCGGTGGGTACTCCAACAAAGTAATGTCCAAAAGGACCGGACCCAAGTCCAGCGTCACTAGGCTCAGCCCCGTCACCCATCCCGGACCCATACCACTCACCTCCGTGAACCCCATCCTGGGTACTACCACCAGCAACTGAGGCCGCCCCTGCATCATCCCCGCCCTCAGGCCCATGCTGATCATCGTCATCGTCCTGAGGGTCAGGTGCAGCGGCATGAACCGCAGCACGCCCTCTACCTCTGCCAGGATGATGTCGTCGTCGACCCCTAGCGGGGCCGGCCTCTTCGCCAGCCTCCATAGCACGCTCAAGCCAACCCCAGTCACGCTGGCTACGACGTGTGCCCACGCGAGCTCTCCTATCAACCCGCCTCCTATCCGGCACGTCGTCAGGCCGATCCATCTCAGGTACTTGCCCAGCTCCCCGCTGTGAGGCCTCAACAGGAATAGCAGCGGCTCTCGGATCGCCCAACTGCGGATCCGGAGACAAAAACCTCTTCCCGTGCTGCCTCCACCAATCCAAGAACAGATGCGACGGACCAGGGTCAGCGACAACATCGAATCTCAGCACGCTCTGCGTACGGTCCTCCCAATACTGATGCCACTTCTGCAAATGGGACGGGAACCATCGATCGCCGCCTCTGCCGTCCTTCGACATCAGAAAGTCGATGTTCAGGGCGGCCTGTGGACGGGGCTGCACCCCTCCAAACTGGGGAAGAACTCTGTCTACCTGATGCCACTCTATGACGGCAAAGTAGATAAGCGATGTAACAGACCGCCACAACACCATATGTCGAGGCTCCAAAACCTCGGGATGCAGGACCTGAAGTACGTCAGGGCTACTATACGGCATCCAGATAAACTGCACGCAGAACGATACAATGTCAGGGCAACTCGTGATGCCAACTCGTAAATTGTGGTTAAAGAAAAAAACTTATTAAGTTACATACTGACCTCTCTATCCTGCAACCGGTCTATCCATAGCCTCCAAGTCTGAACTCTAGGGCCCTTCTCGCTACTGGAAGGGATGTAACCTGACCACCTGCAACATGCACATGTGTTACCGCTACTTATATGTGTGCTTAGGGTATCCAATAGTAAATTGAAATAGACAAAGATTAGGGAAGTACCTCGAGGCCAGTGGCCAGCTAAACGTCTCAAATCCTGCAGGCCTAAACCGAGGAAATCGCCAGAAAATCCATGACTGAAGTAGCTGAAGTGGGCCTGCTAGCTTGATAACATTTCTGTTCGCCACACGGCACATGCACCGGTACAACCATGCCAGTGCTGCAGAACCCCAGCTGTAGCTCCCCATCTCCTCCAGCCTAGCTACAAACGGAAGCCATCTGATGTGAACGCGGTTACCCGACTTGTCCGCAAAAAGCTGCGTGCCCAACAACATCATGATGTACGCACGGGCATAACGACGCACCGTATCCTCATCAGCTCCCTCCGGGCACTCACCAAACGTCTCCTGAAACCAGCTGCAGTTGACCGCGTACTTCTGAACCTGGCTAGGAGGAGGTACCACTCCAAACAACTCCTCGAACCAAACCCAGGCTGGACGGCCACCCTCGATGTATATATGGAACTCTGATAGGCAGCCGCTGACGTAATGCCCGTCCACTGGCAAACCCAGCTGGTATGCCACGTCCTGCAGTGTGATAGTGCACTCTCCGAACAGCATGTGAAACGTGTGAGTCTCCGGACGCCATCGCTCAACAAACGCACTCACAAGGGCCTCGTCCAACCGGAACCATCTATCGTTCAACCTTGCAAGATGGTAAAGACCAGCCATCTGCAGGTACGGAACGTATCTGTCATCCAGGACCATGCCCTGCTGCCGCCGCATGCTCCTGATGCATCGCTGAGGCTGCGGAAGAAATGAACCGCATTCTTAGAACCAGCTTAATTACCGGTGACAAACATAATCAACACGATAATTGATAAACCAAAAAATCTTACTATGTATAGCCGCTTAAAAATACCAAGAACGAGAACAATTTGCATAAGAAACTTAAATTAGAAACCCCCATAGGCTACTGACATGAAAGATCTAACATTATAAAACCACAACTAAACTGCCTACATAAACCACTACTAGAAACCCTTAACGTAAACCGTTAACGTAAACCGCTTACATAAACCACATACATAAACCAGTAACATAATCCACTAACATAAAACACTAACATAAACCACTAAGATAAACCACCAACATAAACCACTAACAAAAACCACTAACGTAAACCGTAAACCACATACATAAACCAGTAACATAATCCACTAACATAAACCACTAACATAAACCACTAAGATAAACCACCAACATAAACCACTAACAAAAACCACTAACGTAAACCGTTAACGTAAACCGCTTACATAAACCACATACATAAACCACTAACATAAACCACTAACATAAACCACTAACATAAACCACTAACATAAACCACTAAGATAAACCGCTAACATAAACCACCAACATAAACCGCTAACAAAAACCACAAACGTAAACCGTTAACGTAAACCGCTAACATAAACCACATACCTAAACCACTAAGATAAACCACTAAGATAAACTACTAAGATAAACCACCAACATAAATCACTTACAAAAACCACTAACATAAACCATTTACAGAAATCACTAACATAAACCACTAAAATAAACCACCAACTAAACCAATATCTTACTCGCATGCCAAACCACAAACTCACATGTACCGGTAAAACAAAGTTATTTCCGTACTAACCTCTTCGTTGATGACCCCAGCTATATGGGCGACTCCGTCCAAGCGATATAACCGCGCCGGATCGTCTTCCATGAGCAGAATATTGCGTTCAGGTCTTTCGCGCACAGAATCTGGGTCGTTTTCTCTGAGATTTGGTGGGGCAGGGGAAGGTGAGAATGGTTCGAATGAGCCTGATTCGAACTCCTTATATAGCCAATTCCCTAGTAATTCGAACCAGGGTGGTTCGAATTACTACCAACCTTGCTTAAGCGTAATTCGAACCAGGGTGGTTCGAATTACATGAAGAACACATTTCCCCCTAATTCGAACTGGAGTGGTTCGAATTACTTGCATAGGTAGTTCGAACCAGTCTGGTTCGATTTACATTCAATTTTTTCTTCGAAATTCGAACTGGTCTGGTTCGAATTATTTGAGAATGAAGTTCGAACTACCCTAGTTCGAATTACATAAAAATATGATATGGCTCATTGCTGTATCGATTTTCAGTTTGGCTCATATAGGTAAATTTGGATTGATGTTGGCTTATTGTAGTGTTTTGCCCTCAAATAAGCCAATTCAAACTAACATTTGGTCATTGAATCTAAAATTTCAGAAGTTCAAACATTCTTCTAAGTTTAACTAAGATCGAATTGAATATAATAAACAAAAATTTTAGGTAATTAAAAATTTTTAGAATTAAATTCACAATCAAATTTTATTATATTTTAATAAACATTTAATATATTT
>NC_029793.2:20776518-20777487 GCF_000816755.2 Arachis ipaensis
TATAATATAACATTACTTTATAATAAAGTAATATATTTATGTATAGAACATATATTTTTTTTAAAAAAATTTTGATTTTGTTAATTCATTGTTTTAAATTGATTAATTACTAAAACAATAAAAAAATATTATTTGTATATTAATTTCAACCACTAATTTTAGTCATTATATACAAATAAAGTAAAATAGTGCATACGGATACGAATACAATAAATACACAACGCGCTAAAATAGAACCAACCCAATTTTTTCATCACGTCATTCCTCTTCTTTTCTTTAATCGCACGATTTCTTCTTTTCTCGGCGCAACGCTTCACTATCCTCTTGTTCAATCGCACCATTACTCCTCACTTCTCACTTTCTTCTCTTCACTGCATAACGCTTCACTCTCCTTTTCTTGGCGTCACTAACTTCTCTCTTTTCAGTGAATTATTTTAAATACATTACGTTTATTTATTTTGGTTTTTCTTATTTTAGAGATTTGATTATATTTTTATTGGTCAAATTAAAAAAGTTGTTACTTGTTGAAATAAAATCAAAATTCAATAGAATTTAAATTTTAAATAATGAAATTTAATTTCTGATTTAATTTTATTTGTTATTTTTTATTTGTTAATTATGAGATTTTTTTATTTTTTATCCTGTTGTCAGTAATTAAATACCTTTCAACTTGTTTTTAACAGTAAATTGAGAGTGATGATGTTACTTTGACCTCATTCTCAACTCTCAAGAAACTGGTATTAGAAGCTGTTGCTTTTGGATCTTTTCTTTGGGAGACATAAGACTATATCGATAATTATATAAGTTTATGAATGATTAAGTAGGGTAATGCAAAGGCTGCAAATAAATTTTTTATTTGTTGGGCGAATTCTACTTGTTGTTGTGATAAGTGTTAGGTGGATGTCCATTTTTTTATGTTACTCAAGATATCAAGAGAGATTACAATTAATTAAATTTGAAAAGGTGACC
>NC_029793.2:20777534-20790374 GCF_000816755.2 Arachis ipaensis
AAAAAATACATACAATCAATAATAACAATAATTCTCTCTCTTTATATTGTCAATAATAATCTCTCTCTTTTTTATATATACAACAAATAAATTCGTATCTTTCATATATATTAGTCATCTCTATTAAGATTATAATATTAGTAAACACTAATACTAGAGTTATCTATGTATACCTTTTATTTTATATTTATTCATCTTTCTTATTTATTTATTTTAAAACACGTCATCAGCACGAGACTCTAATCAAATTTTTAGGAAAACTTAAGTAACAAATTTTTATTATGTCGAACCTCTCTCATCTTAAATTTAATGCTCTTGATATATCTAGAAACAACTGCTTATCATGGATACTAGATGCTGAAATCCATCTTAATTCAATGGATCTTGGAGATACCATTAAGGCAGAAAATAATGCATCCCAAAAGGATAAATCCAAAGACATGATATTTCTTCGTCGTCATCTTGATGAAGGATTGAAAAATGAATATCTCACATTAAAAGATCCTGTAGATTTGTGAAAAGACCTTGAAAAAAGGTATAACCATCAAAAGACGGTGATACTTCCTCAAGTCTGATATGAGTGGACGCATTTACGTCTCCAAGATTTTAAATCCATAAATGAATACAATTCAACAATGTTTCGAATCACCTCATGAATGAAATTATGTGGGAAAAAGATTACTGATAATGATATGTTAGAGAAAACTTTCTCAACTTTCTATGTCTCGAATATCCTCCTGCAGCAGCAATATCAAGAAAAAGGATTTAAAAAATATTTTGAATTAATTTCTTGCCTTCTTGTTGCTGAACGCAAGAATGAGTTGCTCTTAAAAAATCATGAAGTGCGCATAGCTGACGCCGCCCCATTTCCTGAAGCAAATACAGCAAATCATTACCACAAAAGAGGTAAATGGCAATGTTTTGGTAACAAAAAATTATAGAAGGAAGAAAAATTATGTTCACAAGAAAAGATCTCATCAGAAGTGGGATAAAGAAAGAAACAATGGACAAAATAAATCAACAGAGGATAAATATTTCCGTTGTGGTGGAAAGGGCCATTGGTCACGAACCTGTCGTACCTCAAGGCACCTAGTCAATCTTTATGAAGTATCTTTGAAAAAGGGCGACAAAGGAAAGGAAACGAATTTTGTTTCAAATGATGCTAAAAATTACACCACTCATTATGTTGTATCTGATTTCTTTGAGGATCCTGAAGGTAATATTGGTCATTTGATCAATGATGAAATAGTTTAATATGTGGGTTTGTTAAGTATTCATGTAAATAAATCATGTAAAATTTTTTGTTAAGTTTTATTTTCTATGCATTTGAATTTCAAGTACGATATATATAAATAATAATAAAATCTTTATGAATTCTAAAATTACTGAATGTGCCAAGATAATAATAAAATTTTTAGTATATACTATACTTCTTAAAAAAAATATTTTCAGTCAAGAAAATAATTTTACTGTGCAAATATTTCTACTCATTTTATTATTATTTGTCTTTGAAGAAAATGGCAAGGACATATAGTAAAGATGTTTGCCTTATGGATAGTGCAAACACCATTCTTAAAAATGATATATATTTTATTCATCTTGTACTAAAAGAATACTATGTTAATACTATTATTGGCTCAGGAAATATGATAGAAGGTTCCAGAAGAGTTATAATTTTGTTTTCTGGAGGAATAAAATTCATAATAAATAATGCACTATTATCTACCAAGTCTCTAAGGAACTTGTTAAGTTTCAAAGATATTCGCCGAAATAGATATCATATTGAAACAATGAATGAGGGAAATCATGAGTACTTATATATCACAACTCATGATTCAAATAAAAAGGTTATATTAGAAAAGTTACCCTCACTTTCATCTGGGTTATATTATACCAAAATTAGTGCAATTGAATCACATGCCATTATAAACAAGAAGTTTACTAACCCAAATGAATTCATAACTTGTCATGATCGATTGGGTCATCCAGGAACAAACATGATGCAGAGAATTATTGAAAACTCCTATGGACATTCACTAAAAAACAGAAGATTCTTAAATCTAGTGAATTTTGTTGTGCTGCATGTTCTCAAGGAAAGCTAATTTTAAGGCTATTACCATTAAAGATTGGATTTGAGTCTCCTGAATTCCTAGAAAGGATTCAAGTCGATATGTGGACCTATTAATCCACCATATGGATCTTTTAGATATTTTATGGTCATAATAGACGTATCTTCGAGATGGTCACATGTGTGCTTATTGTCTTCTCACAACATGGCGTTTGCGAGATTACTTGCTCAAATTATTTGATTAAAAGAACGGTTTCTAGAAAATCCAATCAAAGCAATTCGTCTTCATAATGCTGGTGAATTTACTTCCCAGGCCTTTGATGCTTATTGTATGGCTAACGGAATAAGCGCTGAACATCCAATAGCTCATGTTCACACACAAAATGAGTTAGCAAAATCACTTATTAAATGCCTCCAATTAATTGCTAGACCCTTACTTATGAGAACAAATCTTCCAACATCGGCTTGGGGGCATGCTATTTTACATGCCGCAGCACTTATTCGTTTGAAGCCAACAAGTTACCATCGGTTCTCTCCTATGCAATTAGCTTTTGGCCAGCAACTAAATGTTTTCCATTTAAGAATATTCGGGTGTGCGATATATGTTCCCATTGAACCACCTAATCGCACCAAAATGGCACTCCAAAGAAAATTGGGGATATATGTTGGATAGGATTCTTCCTTTATAGTGAGGTATCTTGAGATACAAGCTAGAGATATATTTAAAGCCCGATTTGCAGACTGTCATTTTGATAAATTAAAATTTCCAATATTAAGGGGAGAGAATAAGCTTCCTAAAAAGAAACTTAATTGGAATGCATCATCCTTAATGCATTTAGATCATCGATCAGCGCAATATGAACTAGAAGTTCAAAAGATTATACATTTGCAAAGAATAGCAAATAAATTGCCTGATGCATTTTTTGATATGAAAAGGATAACTAAATCGTATATACCAGCTGAAAATGCTCTAATTCGAATTGATATTCCAATCGGACAAATAGCCACCGAAACAAATTCATGCCAGAAGCGTAGAAGACCTGTCAGTTCCAAAGACAAAAATTCTTGAAAAAGAAAAGAGATAAATGCTATTCCTGTTGAAAAAGACATAGTAAAAACACCTGTAGTTGTCCAAAATTCTAATATAATTTTAACGTCAGAAGACATTCAGGTGCCTGAAAATTTTAAAAATGATCAGATCTCGATAAATTATGTTTTTATAGGAGGAAAAATAGGACCGAAATAAGACAATTGTCAATGAAATATTTGCATATAATGTGGCATTAAATATCACACATGAAAGTAAGGATCTTGAGCCAAGAATAGTCGAAGAATGTCAACAAAAGAATGATTGGCCAAAATGGAAAGAAGCTATGAAGGCTGAGTTAGACTCACTTGCAAAATGTGAAGTCTTTAGACCTATAGTCCGTACACCAGAAGATGTAAAACTTGTTGGATACAGATGGGTATTTGTGAGAAAACAAAATGAGAAAAATGAAATTGTACCCTACAAAACTCGACTAGTGGCACAAGGTTTTTCACAAAGGTTTGGTATAGATTATGAAGAAACATATTTCCTTGTAGTGAATGCAATAACATTGTGTTATTTGGTCAGTTTATCCGCATATCATAAACTACACGTGCATTTAATGAATGTGGTAACAACCTATTTATACGGATCATTAGATCGTGATATCTATATGAAAGTCCTTGAAGGACTAAAGATGTCTAAATAATCTAATGAATATTTGCAGGGGTTATACTCAGTTAAATTACAAAGATCTTTATATGGTCTAAAGCAATTTAGACGAATATGGTATAATCGTCTTACTGAGTATCTGGCCAAAAACATATTCAAGAATGATAATATCTATCCATGTATTTTCATAAAGAAATCTGCATCTGGATTCATTATAATTGATGTGTACGTTGATGATTTAAATATCATTGGAACTCTTGAAGAAATTTCAATAATTATAAAAACTCTAAAAGAAGAGTTTGAGATAAAAAATATTGAAAAGACTAAATTTTGTCTCGACCTGCAGATCGAGCATACAAAAAATGAGATCTTCATTCATCAAACAACATACACAGAAAAGATCTTGAAGAGATTTTATATGGATAAGTCACATCCATTAAGTACCCCAATGATCGTAAAGTCTTTGGATGTGAAAAATGATCAATTCCGTCCTAAAGAAAAAAAATGAAGATATCCTTGGTTCTGAAGTACCATATCTTAGTGACATTAGAGCGCTAATGTATCTTGCTAATAATACATGACCTGATATATCATTTGCCATGAATTTACTAGCAATGTATAGTTCCTCTTCAACCAGAAGGCATTGGAATAGAATCAAACAAATCTTTCGATATCTTCAAGCAACAGTTGATATGGGTTTGTTTTATTCATATGAATCCAAGTCACAATTAGTTGGCTATGCATATGCTGGATACTTATCTGATCCATATAAAGGGAGATCTCAAACAGGATACCTATTCACATATGGTGGTACAGCTATATCATGGAAGTCCACGAAACAGATGATAGCGGCAGCATCCTCTAATCATGCCGAAATACTAGTGATTCATGAAGCAATTCGCGAGTGTTTTTGGCTCAGGAGTTTGATCCAATATATTTTGTCATCATGTGGACTAATTGATCATAAGATAGCTCCAACTGTCCTATTTGAAGATAATACAGTATGCATTGCTCAACTTAAAGGTGGATACATCAAAGGTGATAGAACAAAGCATATTTCTCCCAAATTCTTCTTCACTTATGATCTTTAAAATCAAGGGACAATTGATGTTCAACAAATCCGCTCAAGTGATAATCTGGCAGATTTATTTACAAAGTCACTCCCAAAATCATCCTTTGAAAAATTCATACATCAAATTGGGATGCACCGATTTTGAGATATTAGATGATGGCGATAAGAGGGGGAGATTGTACTCTTTTTCCCTTGGTCAAGTTTTTTTTCATTGAATTTTTCTTGACAAGGTTTTTAATGAGCCAATCTCCATCACTAAAGGATTTTGTACTATTTTTCCTTCACTAAAATTTTTTTCATTGAGTTTTTCTTTAGTAAGGTTTAACGATGTATAATTTTAAATGGTCATCTAAGGGGAGTGTTGTGATAAGTGTGAGGTGGATATGAGGTGGATGCCCATTTCTTTATGTTACTTAGGATATTAAGAGTGATTACAATTAATTAAGTTTGAAAAAGGTGACCCTTATATGTATATAAATAGGGTAGCGTAGTTGAGACAGAATATACATAATCAATAATAACAATAATTTTCTCTATTTATATTGTCAATACTAATCTTTCTCTTTTTAATATATGCAATAAATAAATTTGTATCTTTCATATATATTAGTCATCTCTATTAAGATTATAATATTACTAATAGAATTATTTTTTTATACCTTTTATTTTATATTTATTCTTTTTTTTAATTTATTTATTTTATAACACTTGTGTATATAGTGAGATTTTTGTTGTTAGCTTTTGAGTGTTTTGGTTTATGTATTGTAAAGAAATAGTATATGTTTACTCTATATATTGTAGTTTTTAATGCTATAGCTTCTGAGAGTAAATCCCCCTAAAATGGTCCCTTAGATTGAGCCCGTGCACCAATGTTATTCCTGACTTTCAAAATGCTCTATTTACACCCTTCAGATTGAGCTCCGTGCGAAATCCTGGTCCCTCCACCCAATTCCGGCGTGACTCAGCAGCCGGAGCGCTGAGCTGGCGGTTTATGGTCCACGTAGACACCCTTAAATGATGCCGTTTTGCTTGGAGGGTGTTAATGAATCAGGACGACGTCGTTTTCTAATGGAGGGGAATTGAAAGGTTGCTTGGGGAGAGAGTTGATCACTCGTTAGTCTTTCTCCTACTTCTCTTCAAACTTTTCTTCTCTGTTTCGTCCAGAGAATGCTGTGACATTAGGGCACCTTCTGCTTAGTGCTTGACTGAGTTCATTGGAAGGCGAAGGAAGGACACTACAGGTACGAAGTTGTTGAAGCAGAGGGTATCGTCATCGTCAGCTACAACAAGGTTAGAAATACAGTGTGTAGTTGAAGTTTAAATTTTTTCTTTTTGTGTTTTCATTGATGGCTCTTCACGTGATGTGTTGATGAAGGAGATTTCATCTTCGTTTGGTGTTTTGTTTAGATTTCTATGTTGTTAGATTTTTTGTGGTTACGATGTTAGCATGGGGTTTGGGTTGCTCTGTTTTTTTTATGTATCCAAGAAGGGCTGCTTCCTCTAATGATACGGTTCTCTACTTATGGTCAGAAGTTAGTGTTGCATGTGTTTAATTTATTTGTTTACTTATATCGCAGGTGGATGAAGTACTAGAGGAAGTTTTGAAAATGGTGTGGATGGAAAGATTGGTTACTGTCTGGACAACAGAAACTGCCTTGGTGATGTTGAGGTGGATAGGCTGGATGTATTTTACCTGAGAAACTATTATAAGGATCTAGGTTATGATAGAATGAAGGAAGTTTGGTGGCTTGTACCTGGAAAGAGCATAGGGGAGGGATTGAGGAAGTTAAACAGTGATGCAGACCTAAGAGAGATGTGTGAGATGGGTTCATAGAATGCGGTTCTTGTTGATATCTACATTGAACATGAGGTTTCGTCACCTGAACTAATAGAAGGGAAGGAGGTTATGGTATACATTGATGATCAAGTAAGGGACCTTGGGACGCAAGCTAAGGAAAATGTTGCAACTGCCCCACACGATGGTGCTAGGCCAAATGATGAAAAGAATCCTACTACTAATGTGAGTCGACCTAGGGAGGAAGGGGTTAAAGCATTTGTTAAGGTGCTGATTGAACAAAAACTTAAAAAGAAGGCCAAGAACACCCAGAAACCAAGGCTGCTGCTCAGAATGTCACTGCAACTGCCTCTGCGTCAGCTACAACATCTACTTCTAATGCACCTCAAACTGCAAGTGCCTCTGCTACTGCTACAGGCTCTGGAACTGCAACAACGTCTGCTACTGCATCTGCCCCTGCTCCTGCCACTCTTGTGGAAGTGGATGTCTAGCAGGTTGAGATTGATTTGTCTCAACCCTCATACTCTGAAGCCGAAAACTCCCAAAAGGTATTTTGTTTAATAATGCTTCATGTAATGTGTTTTTATTATTTGACAACCATCTTATTTTCTAGGCCTTATTACTGTCTGCATTGCAGGAGCATGAACAAAAGAGGAATACACCTACAAGACTTGGGAAACTGCCACTTAAAAGAAGTTCACCTACTCCAACTGCCCCTGCATCATTCAATCCAATGGAGGGAGCTAGTGAGGCAACTGCAGCACGACTGGCCAACTTCCTCAAGTTTGTGCCCACCCCAGGGTTCAAACCACTAAGAAAAAAGTGATTATGTTCATAGCTTTAGGTTGAAATTCTGATAGTTTGTGATATTTTGTGAAACAATTATCTTTGTCTTTTTTGTTTGGTCATAGTGATTGTGACTCATAGACACCTCTGCAACTTCTAAATACTAACTAAGTTGCTGGAATCTAGCTGTAACAATGCTCAGTATTTTTTTGCTTGTTATTGTGATCAATGCATTATTGCAGAATTTTATATGAACTAGTGTTATTGTCATTCAGTTATGAATTATGCCTTATGTAAGCTTTCGCTATTCTTGCTTATCCATAAGATAATTGAGTGTTCAATTATGTTTACAAAAACAAGACCAAGTACTCATTCAATATATCAAAAACAATCTAATGTCAATTACATTGTTCATAAATTGGATTACACTGGTTCTGGATTTCAGTTCTGAGCCTAATCAAACCTTTAACAGTAACATCAACACAAACACAAATAACACGAATACCCCTAAACTAAGTACTTGGACCATCAATTTTACATTTCTCAGATCTGCTTCTAGTTTGCCCACCTTCCATGCAATGTTCATCTTCATCCCACCATGCTCATCATCTTCATCAGACTTCAGCGGCACCTCATCCTGTACAGAATCTGCCTAAACAAATAACCCACACCAATTCTTTCCACTGGTTTGCAAATATGCATCAACCTTATCAAACAACTACCTCAACTAACCAACACTAGAAATTTCAGCGAGTAAATGCACTCACGTTATAATTTGGACACCCGAAGAACGGCTTATTAGGATGACTCTCCATCCCTGACCACCGAAGGACAGGCCTGCACCCACAACCACATCACTCTGGAACTGCTAAACGCCGGCTACGCACATTGTTCCCCTTCCAGTTTTCGGTTGCAGATGAGCAATTCGACCTTCGAGAAGCGTGACTGTCACTTATGGCGGGAGAGGACGAAGAAATAATTCACAGAGAAAAAGGGAAATCGAACAACATTCAGACCCAGCACAGGGTAGAAGCCGAAGAGCTTGACCTGGACGATGAACTAATTCACAGAGGAAGAGGAAAGAACAAATTTAGGGTTTCTAATTGCTACCAGGGACTAATTCGGGGAATTCGGGGATTCTTTGATTGATACTCCACATCAGCTAGCCGTTAAAGGCTGCCTACGTGGACCATAAACCGCCAGCTCAGTGCTCCGGCTGCTGAGTCACGTCGGAATTGGGTGGAGGGACCAGGATTTTATACGGAGCTCAATCTGAAGGGTGTAAATAGAGCATTTTGAAAGTCAGGGGTAACATTGGTGCACGGGCTCAATCTGAGGGACCATTTTGGAGATTTACTCTAGCTTCTGAAGTTTATGTAAGTTGATAGAGATTTTAAATAAAGATAAAATTATTCACTATATATGCATCTACCGTTGAATATTTTTCAAGTTCCTTATATGATGTCTATGATGATATCCTTATAGAAAGGGTGCTTTTTTTTATAGACTTTATAAAAATTTTTTTTGAGTTATTTGCACATAATAGGAATTTAGCTAAAAGAGTCAATAAATTGGTCATGGGAGTTAGTTACAACTGGAATAGATTTATTTTAGAAGAATAGGAGTTTTATTTCTTTTGTAATAGATTTGTTATACGTCGCAATGCAGCTCTTGTATTTTTTTTTTTAATTTTGATTTTATATGTGGTTAGTGCTTTTATATTCAATATTTTTTTACATATGAAATTATTGTTTTTATAGTAAAATATATTTTTAGTCTCTGAAATTTATTAAAAATTTTAAAAATACTCCTATATTTTATTGTATTTTAATTTTGTCCTCAATTTTTTATTTGCATCAAATATACTCTAACAATTAAATTTTTAAAAAATTTAGGATTAAGCCAGCAATAATACATGATAACTATGTCTAAATTGCATGTGTTAAAAGTTATTTTTGTAAAATTGTTGTTAAATTAATTCTAAATTTTTTAAAAAATTAACTACCGAAAATATATTTGATGCAAATAAAAATTTTTTAGAATAAAATTAAAATAAAATAAATTGGGTGACCTTCCCTCTCTCTCCAAGTTAGAACAAAATTAATAATAAATTGCTTTTGCTAAAAAGAATGCTGTTGTCGGAGTTATTCAACTGAAGGGGGTCAATGAATTGGGTGACCTTCCCCTCTCTCCAAGTCGGACTTAGGTCCTTCTTTATCAGTTAAGACACTTCTAGATTCTACTCCTCCTCTTCTTACTCTTCCTACCGACTCTGGTAACCAAACAATTTTCCTCGCGCCTCCTTTTTCCCGAGCTGAAGTCTAAGAAACGTAAGACTTCCAAATTAGGAAGTGTGTATGATCAAGGCTTTGATGCTGTGGCTTTTTGTGAGAAGTATGTTTTTTCCCACAGTTTTATAAATATGGACAATACTTCCATAACAACTCATATTTTAGTATAATGCAGGACTCTAAGATATAAACTCATATTGTGCTAATATTTTTAGTTAGAAATAATATTACCAATAATATTTTAGGAGTCAGAGATCAGGTCAGTGGACTTATACAAAAATAATAGTGAGTGAAATAGAAGGACTAAATTATAAATAAGAAAAATGAACAGAATAAACAAAATAATTTCAAGAAGATACCTCGATCACAAAAATGTAAAAAGCAAAATAAGTACATAAGACATGGAGAATATGCTAGATGGTGCAAAACCACTTTTCTGTGCTCCACTGCATGGAGCACTACTTCCACTATAGCACCCACTCCTTTGCTTGATACCTTCACCACGATTTTCAAGCACAAATGTAGAGTTTGTCTGTCCATTGCTAAATAAAACACACCAAAAGAAAGGTCCTTTATGGACTCCAACCAGCCCCACTCCAACCTCAGTGTGTGATTTGTTCTTCAAAATAGACAAAGAACTCTTATCTTTCACAAGAACTTGGGAAAATGCTATTGATGGCTCAACATACTTCTTTTGACAACCAATTACGTGTCCGGTTATGGTGCCGAAAGTTGGCAGCTCTACGCCACAATTGGGGGCGAAGACTTCGGTGAAGTCATCTTCCGAAGGCTTGCAGTTCACTACATTGTTGCCAGTGCAATTTCCTTTGCATAATTCAATGTATTGTAAGGCCATGCACCCTAGACCAGGACTGTCATTCAGGTGAGGAAGCTTTTGATCTGTACGGTTCTTGTTTATAATGTCGACAATATCGTTCGCCGGATTTCCTGCATGTAAGTGAAAACAATTAGCTGATTTCAGATATGAGATCGGGGTTCTATAATTCAAAGTGCATACAGAGAGAGATGTTTATATCTGCATGATTAAGTCCTGAGCTTCAATGCAGTATAATACTATAACAGCAAATAACTTAGAAAACAACTTAATGTTTCAGCAAATTGTGCAAAATAATACTATAACAGCAAATAACCAAACTTATTTCTAATATAAACATCATTGTTTTCTCACCTTATCTCAGTGTATGCCATTATTTTGTTCATGTGTTAAGAGTTCAAATTTAATTACTAAGAGCCATATTGCTGAATAAGATGCCATGATTAATTTATCAGTTAGATTGCTAGAGGGATTAGCTAGTCTTGATAAAATTAGTTTCTGGTTAGTTACTGCAGTGTTAGAGTAGTTATTTTCTGTTAGAGCTCTCACGCTAACTAACAATTCCAGAGGATTTTGGCGATAAGGCTAGTTACAGAAGGAAAATGAATAAATAGGAAGTGAATTAGTTAGAGAGTTATTGACCATTTTGTAAAAGACTTGAGAGAGCTGAAGAGCCTTAACTCTTCCTCATTGTACCTACAAGATTTTCACACACATTCTTCCCCAATTTTTTTAAGGTTCCTCAGCACATTGCTCAGGAATTCCCAACCAATAAAGCACATTCCCTACATATTCCTTTGTTCTTGATACCAGTCCTTGAAGCAGATGCAATGATAATTGATATCATTTGCAATTTTAAGGACTTATTGATCTTTCTAGCTGAAGCCTGATATTTATCAATTAATTAGCACTTGGGAAATATAGAAATGATCAATATTACTAATCCTCTTGTTAAAGAACTTTTTCTTCCCTTGTGTTGAAGTATACTTTAGGATATTACCAACCCTCTTGTTGGATAGAAGAAAATTTTCATAAAATTATTCAGAATTTAAATGACCTACTTCTTCAAGAAGCAATAAAAGATGGAAATGGCTAATATATTAAACACGAGATATGTAACAACTTGGCATTGGTTTAATTTTTATGCCTTTCAAATATAAACAACCAGGAAGGCACTGAATCTTTGAAGATACAGATGGATTATTAATAAAACGGTGATGCTACATGACCAAATTATTTTGGTAATCGAATTCAACCAAGTTAGTCCAATAGCTTATTGGCACGTTAAAAACTAGTTGAAGAAGGAGGGCATGCATAAGAAAAAGAAGAAATAAGATTTGGTTAAACTAAGTTACAAAAATAACTTTTTCACTTAGGATTTCTCTTGATAAAAAAAAAATTTAATTACTCTATTGGTCCTATATTTTTTTTTTCTTTTAATTGAGTCATTGCACCATATTTTTTTTTTTAAATTGGGTCTCTATACCTTTCTTTGCTTTTATTTGGATTCTTGCACCAAATTTTTTTTAGTTGGGTCCTTATATAATTAAAAACCAATTACTGTTAACAGGGACCTAATTGAAAAAAAAATTTGGTGCAGGGACCAAATTAAAAGGAAAAAAAAATATAGAAACCTAATTGAAAATTTTGCGAAACTATAGGGATTAGAGTAATTAAACCTAAAAAAAATAGCATAAACATAAAAGTTTACGCCAACATAGGATGCTCTAACCAATGAGTTATAGCTCAAATGGTAGTCTCCCCATACTCATTTAAGAGGTTGCGGAAGTCTCCTATCTTTGGTAAACAAAAAAAACATAGGATGCTCTAGTTCAACAATATAAAGCTAAATTTCCAATGTCCGAAATTGAGAAGCAAAGAACGTCATTTTCTCTGTTTCTTCCTTGTACATGCTACAAAAAACATGATATTAAACCCTCACTTGGAATCCTCATTAATAGCTAGCATCAGAAACAAGCACTTAAATGTGGCAAACCTATTTGAACAAGAGCAAGTTTCTGAGTAAAGGAATGCAATTAAGATCTAACTGAACTCATAATGCCACTTATGCAAAACATCACTGAATTCCCTCAACAACATGGCCTTATGATCCAGGATAATAAACAGATCAACACTTTCCAGAGATATGGGAGGTACTAATCAGAACACCAAAACCATAGAAAAGAAGCTCATTAAATGCACATTGACGAAACATTACCATGGTTGTGGGCGTGGGAGAAAACCAGAGAAGCCGCAAGAAGATAACACAAGAAGTGGAAGTGGCAGCAACTGAG
>NC_029793.2:20790534-20811349 GCF_000816755.2 Arachis ipaensis
GGATGTAAATGGAGAAGATAGAGAGGGCAGTGAAGGCACACAAGTTGATGAGTAGAAGGTGGTCCCCATATAGCCGTTTTCTACTCTGTCACTTTGCACATTTTTTCAGGAAATGCCATCCACTTTCAACAAGCAAATGGAATTTAGTCCGCTGGGTCCAACTTTACTAGATTATTGCTGTGATTATGCAGGCAACCACTAAACCAACTTCATTTGCTCTAACAATCAATTCATATTATGAATTCGAATTCTCTTTCATGTATATAGTAATTTATTGATTATAGTAAATTTTTAAATATAATTTAAATTTATAATAAATTAATATTTGATCTATTAAATTAAAAAATACTTTAAAAGAAATAAAAACAAACATTTTAGAGTTGAAAGTTAGGTTTAAGAATATTTAAATAAAAATTTTTATTCAAAAAAAAAAGCATTTTTAGTGTATCAACTGCATTAACTGTTAGAAGATGAGAGGGATTGAAAAATTGGAAAAAAAATTAATTGTATTGAGTCAAATTCTTGCTGGTGGTATATATACAAGCACAAAACAGTAAGTGGATTCTAATTAAATATAATTATTGTAATTAACTGTAGTGAATAACTTAGTTTGTGCTAATATCTCCCTTCAAGGTGGAGCATAGATATCATGTAGGCCCAGTTTGGCCATTAAAAATCTAAACTGAGCTTGGCCATTAAAAATCTAAACTGAGGTGGAGAAAGTGTCTTTGTTAAAATATCTGCTACTTTGTGCTTGCTGGAGATGTGCACGAGCTTCACTGTACCGGATGCTACCTTTCACGAATGAAATGGCAATCCATTTTGATATGCTTAGACCGCTCATGTAGAGCAGGGTTAGTGGCCATGTGAATCGCTGAAATATTATCACAGAAAAGTATGGCTGAATCGAGATCGATGTGAAAAAGCCTGAGCAATCCAAGCAGCCACACAATTTCACAAGATGCATTCGCAATAGCCTTGTATTCAGCTTCCGTGGAACTTCTGGAGACTACTGCTTGTTGTTGCTCTTCCAGGACACTAAAGAATCACCAAAGAAGGTACAGTAACTAGTTGTGGAATGCCTTGTATCAAGGCAGCTTCCCCAATCAGCATCAGCGTAAACAGACAGATTAAACTTGTTTGTTGCTGGAAATAAAATGCCTTATGCCGGAACCGACTTAAGGTACCAAAGAATTTGGTGAACTTCATTAAGATGAGGGACACGAGGGTTAGACATGAGCTGTGCTAGTTTGGTGACAGCAAAGGCTACGTCCGGTCAGGAGATTGTTAGGTACATCAATTTGCCAATGAGTTTGTGATAAGCAGACGGGTCAGCCAAGGTCTCCCCTTCACCTACGCAAAGCTTCAAATTTGTATCCATGGGAGAGGAAGTAGGTTTGCAACCTAAGAAATTAGTGTCCTTTAGTAGTGAAATGGTGTATTTACACTGGGACAAAAAAATTTCCTTGCTGGATTTTGCCAACTCCAAACCAAGGAAGAATTTTAAGTCATTGAGAACTTTGAGCTTGAAGACTGCCTTCAGTTTCGCTTCAACTCTTTTGATGCTGTCATTGTCGGGTCCAACTATGATGATGTCATCGACATAGACCAAGAGAAAAATGGTTGACGGAGCGTTACCAAATGAAAACAGGGAGTAATCACTTTTACACTGTGTGAATCCATGCTGGAATAGTGTTGTACAGAATTTAGTGAACCATTGACGTGAGGCTTGCCTCAAACCATAGAGTGATTTGGTTAATTTGCATACTAAACCCTGATTTCTCTGTGGATGCCCAAGCGGGACTTCCATGTAAACCTCTTCGAATAATTCTCCATTAAGAAAAGCGTTGTTTATGTCCAGTTGCAGAAGATTCCAATTCTTGGCGGCTGCTATGCTCAAGAGAATCCTGACTGTGGTGATTTTCTCCACCGAGTTAAAGGTGTGTTTGAAATCGATCCCTGCCTATTGTGTATAGCCTTTTGCAACCAAACGGGCCTTATACCTATCGAGAGTGCCATCAGCTTTTAATTTTACCTTGTATACCCATTTGCAGCCGATAGTGTGTTTATTGGGTGGTAGAGGGACTAGTTGCCAAGGTTCAGGTATTTTGGTCACAGCCTGTCTACACTGCTCATGTCTCACGGCCTGGTGATAGAAATGTGGTTCAGGTATTTTGGTCACATTGGCAATGGTGACTTGATAAGCATGGTTAAGTCTGTGGTGGCTGAGTTAGTTGGAAGTTGGATATGGAGTGTTGGTGTGATGGACATAGTCTCGAAGATAGTGAGGGTTTGATGGGGTTTGGTGGACCTTCTAAGAGGTTGGGGGGCTCAGGTATGGTACTATTTTGGCACGGAGGTGGTAAGGTTTCAGTAGCTGTATTATCGAGGAGTGGTTGCACATAAGGGGTGGGGTCTGGATCCGGAGTAGGTCTTGGGAGTACTGTGTTATTGAATAGATTAGAATCAATGTCAGGGTTTAATTTGTTGGTGAATGGAAGAATGGATTCATGGAAAATGTCTGTAGATACGAAAAATTGCTTTGATTTCAAATTGTACAGTTTGTATCCCTTATAACCTATTGGGTAGCTAATGAACACTGATGGATCAGCTCGAGCATTAAATTTCGGTCTTCCAATTGAATTAGTAGCTACATATGCCAGGCAGCCAAAGACTCTTAACCTCTCATATGCCGGTTGTTTGTTGAACAAGATCTCAAATGGTGACTTGAAGTTGAGCAGTTTCGATGGTGTCCTATTAATCAGAAATACTGCCGTGGCGACACACTCTCCCCACAGCCAGATAGGGACCTTGGATTGGAAATAGAGTGCTCTAGCTACATTAAGGATGTGCTGGTGCTTTCTTTCAATCACTACGTTCTGCTGAAGCCTGTATGGGCAGGAAAACTGGTGGAGGACTCCCTTTTCATACAAGAAGCCAGTAATGGCCAACTCTTTTGCATTGTGTGATCGAATGCATTTGATTTTGGTATTGAATTGGGTTTCAATTAATGCATAAAACTGTATGAAGTAACTTGCATTTCACTTTTGTTATACAAAAAATAAATCCGACAAAATCTGGTGCAGTCATCAATAATACTAAAAAAATATTTGTAACCATTATATGTTGGCACATGGTAAGGTCTCCAAACATCACAATGAACTAAATCAAATGCATTCGGATACATGTTGTTATGTGACTCAAAAGGAAGCTTTTTGAATTTTTCTAAGGGACAAGCTGAACAAACAGAATTGGAAAAGGATTTATTGAACAAGGATAAACTTTGTAAGATTTTATTAGATGCATGGCCTAATTTAAAATGCCAAAGCTCAGATTGACAGAAGTTGACTTTAACAATGTCAGGTATTGGAACCAAAACTAGTGCAGTGATCTTGGAAGGTGGCTCAGGCTTCAAGATGTAAAGTCCATTGCTTAAGTCGCCCTTCCCAATCTTCCTCAGTAAACTGGGGTCCTGAATGTCAAAGAAGTTATGGCCAAATGTGATTGTGATTTGTGTGTTTCTTAGAAAAGAGAAAATCGATAGTAGATTAACATCAAATTCAGGTACATATAGAACATTATTCAATGTGATTTCAGGACTGATAATCATGGTACCTACATAATTTGCTGTGAAAACATAATTATTTGGGAGGGTTACTGAAAAATGTTTAGAGGTATGAAAATTGGAAAAGAGGTTCAAGTCACAAGTTATGTGAATTGTCGCTCCACTGTCAAGGATCCAACAATTTTGAGGCATTTGATTTCTTGAAAGTGATAAGTTGAGGACTATACCTGTAGGTATGGCCACATTAGTGGAATCAGCTGCTGGTAAATCTTGGATCTACTGATTGTTGAGTAACGTAATCAATTGCTGTATCTGGTTCTAGTCCAGGTTTAGGGTGGACTGTACCTCTGAGGCTGCAACATGATGAACCGATGGCTTGGTTCCACGTCCTCTGCCATACCCAGGAGGGAAGCCATGGATCTTGTAGTATTTTTCCACTGTGTGGCCAAGAAATCCACAGTGGGAGCACATAGGTCTGTCCTTCTTCTGCTGTCCTCTGCCTCGTCCATGGAGCAGTTGTTGAGGTTGATTATTCTTTGCCAAGAAAGCTACCTGATTTGAGGAGGAGGAAACGTCAATTGACATGTGCCTCTCTTCTTGAACTACAAGAGAGAGAACCTTGTTGATGGCTGGTAGGGGTTCCATAAGCATAATTTGAGCACAAATTTGTGCAAAAGATTCATCAAGACCCATGAGAAAATAGTGTACGTATTTAGATTGAAGAAAGTCGTGCATTGAGTGGGAATCACCGCAATTACATGGCATTGGACGATAGGAACTGAGCTCTTCCCACAACATTTTGATCCTGGTGAAATACTGAGACACAGTCATGGCACCTTGCTTTAGGTTCGTGAGTTCCCTTTTTAGCTCAAAAATTCTAGGTCCATTACCATGTTCGAACCTTTCTTTGAGATCATGGCAGAGTTCCTTAGCAGAATCTACATAAACTAGTGAGGTTGCAATTTCCTTCGAAACTAAATTGAGGATCCAAGTGCTCACTATATCATTGACACATTGCCAATTTTCAAATTGATCAGGATCTGCAACTGGATCTGGCCTTGGAATTGTGCTGCTGATAAATCCAAGCTTTCTCTTGGCATTTAGGGCTTTCTTCATGGCGCGACTCTAAGAGTGGTAGTTTTTTTCAGTGAGTTGCTGAGTGACAAGGATCAAACCCAGTTGATCTGCCGCGGAGAGTGCAAATGAATCTGCCATTGTAGGATCAATGAATCTTAGGGTAGAAAGATTCAGAACGTCTTCTTTAAACTCGTTGATCGAAGCTTCTTGCTTTCTCTGTAGACAATCACAAATCGGTGAAGTAATCAGGCTCTCATCAAACTCTGTTGTGTGAGTTTATGAGAAGAGAAAAGAAAGAAGAAGGAGAAGGAAAGTTCCAGAAGAGAATAAAATTTGCGGAAGAATATAGAAGGAAATGTCTTCTGATACCATGTTAGAAGATGAGAGGGATTGAAAAATTGGGAAAAGAAAATGAATTAATTGTATTGAGTCAAATTCTTGCTAGTGGTATATATACAAGCACAAAAAAGTAAGTGGATTCTAATTAAATATAATTACTCTAATTAACTGTAGTGAATAACCTAGCTTATCCTTATATTCGTTTTGAAATTGGAAGTAGAGAGTTGTTTCTCAATAATTTATCAATCATACGTGAAAATATGAAAAGTTGATTCATCAAAATTGAACGCATTACATGATGTACATAACTTTAATCTAAATTTGTAGTTTAGTTCTGCGTGCTTCGTTTTAATATTTACTATTATTATTATCAATTTTATAGTATTTTATTAGAATTGTCTAGATAGAGTAAATTCTTCCGATTTTCAAATTAGATCCTAGTACTTATCAAGTAATAGTGCTTTGTTTAACAGAATTATGGCTAGAAATAATTTTGGTGATGTTCATGATTATAAAAAATAGTGAAAGGGAGGATGATAATAGAGTAAAATTTTTTTTAGGAAAAATTTGTTGAGGAATGTTTACAAGCGTGTACAAAGAGCCTTATTGAAAGAATACTAACACACTGGTCATTATGTCAAAATGATTGAAGGAGCCATGAGATCAATCTAACCATAACCAGATAGAAGGATTTAAAGTTCTAGATTTAGGAGCTAATTTGTTTCAATTTTTCTTTTCCAAAGAGGTTTATCTAGTGCAAATTGAGAAATGTGTTATAAGACTAAAGAACTAGAAAAGAAGATAGAGAAAATATTGAATGATTTTGAATATGGACTTTTTTTTACTATAAAGGGTGGGGAGAGTCACATCATTAAAGTCTAGATTCTAATGAATGCTACTAAGCCTCTGAGAACACTGAAAAGTGAAAATTGTTGGGCCAAACAAGAAAGTGTTCAAATTATCTACAAAGTATGAATGAATTGGATGCATTTGCAAATACTGAAGACATATTGGACATGAGAAGAGGACCCGTAACTTATATTTGGAAGATTAGGTGAAAAGGAAGATATGGGAAAGCTGGTTGAAGGCAAAACAAATTAGTTAGCGGATAGAGGAAGAGAAGAAAAATATTAACCCAAACATATGCCAAAGATAGAAGTAAGCCTAAGAGAGAAACCACACAATTCATTACTTGTGAATCTATTCAAAGGCTTTATAATTTTACAAGTTTAGGACTCTAGTGAAAAGAATGATCAAGAGGAACAAAAATCGACAGAAGAAGTTGAAGAAAGAGGGAGAAATACCACACATTGACCTCTATAGAAGAGATAAACTATAAGATCAAAATAGTTAAAAAAAAAAAACATAAATAGTTAGTGCTGGTGAAAGGGTGGAGAAATGATTGGAGGGAGTGAAAGTAATCACCAATGCTAGTTTTAATTTCAGTCAAAACCTTAATTCTGAAAAATACAATCATAGAAAAAATTGTGAAAATGAAACAACTGACCAAGAGAATGAAAAAAATGACAGTAGGTATAATAGAAAAAAAAGAGAACTATGGAGAGAAAACAGGACCCTCTACTAAAGAAACAATGTATTAATAATAAGAGCTTGCAGACAAGGGAGAAAGTGCCAGCCTAGAATTGGCACCCTAAGATCCATGAAGATGTTGACATAAAATTGACGAACTTTGCAAAATCTCTAACAGTTTACAACGTACAATAGATCAATATATTTAATTCTCTCGAAGTAATGTTTCTCTATGAAACCAAAAGCAATTTTTTGTTAATAACAACACAAGGTCATAAACTAGGGTATACCATAAAATGTATAAATCCATAGAGACTTCAGGTGGATTGGTATTGGCATAGAGAGCTAATGTGCCAAAAATGATGGAACATTATAGTGAGTTCTTTATTCACTTTAAATGGAAAGATCAAATTTAGAAAAGGAAGTGGGAAATGATTGCAGGTCGTCTACATAATGAAGAAAGATAATAAAACCCATAATATGAGACAATATTAAACATCTTAGCTTCAATGGAAAACCATTACCTGGTGTGAAGAGATTTTAATGCAACATTGATATACCACAAAAAAAAAAAGGAGGAAGAATGAAGTATGCATCATCCATAGACAACTTTAATATTTTTATCAACTTAGGAAGATTGATGGATTTGGAATATAAAAGTAAAGAGTTCACGTGGAGTAATAGATAGTCAGATTAGAGATAGCTTGATAAGAAAACAGATAGATTGGTGCTTAGTCTCAAACATTTAAATAACGACATACTCAACACTTGGTATAGCTTACGATGTTTTTGAAAGTCTTTTGCCAGAACTAACAAGAAATTCGATTAATAACTAGCCTTTTGATCCTTTGGACCAACTTGATCAATTTAGTACATCTTTTTATGTCTTTCCTCAGCCATAACTTTTATTAGAAAATACCTCCACAATACACACTTTAAAAGTGCAACAGTTGTACATGTTGAGTAGCATTTGTGAGAGATAAAAGAAATTAGTCTCACAACAAGAAATGTGCTGAATACTGTCAGATTTAGCGACGAACGATACCGATGAATTGAGCAGTAAATTTTTCGACAGCTACGAGTAAAAATTTGTCCCTCGAATAAGTTACCGTTTGTTGCTAAATCTGACGGTAAATAGAGGTGCAAAAATTAATTTTATTAGCACCAATTTTACCGTAAAAAAATTTTGGCAGTAACAGGATTTAGTAAAATGCGTCGTTTAGGCAACGACGAACACCTTACCGTCGGATTTTTCCGCCGGTAAATCTGACAGTAAATTTGGAATAAAATTCAAACAAGAAACCCGTCTCCTTCACTTCTGTAAACTCTCTTTATCTCCCTATCTTTCTCTTCTCTTCTTCTCTCTTGTCTCTCTCATCTCTCTTATCTCTTTCCTTTTGGTCCATTGAAGAAGGGTGCTCCGCCACCACTTGGAGTTGCCGTCGCCATTGGTAAGCCACATTGTCGTCACAGATCAGCACGTCGTCATCACTATTTGTTCCGAGGGTTACTTGAAACTGAAGGTCGATCTTGGATGAGATCTTTGGGTGTGATCAGAGCTGCTGGGTCCGACTTGCTGAATCTTGAGATGCTGCTGATCCTTGATCACCGGAGGATAGTGGTACCTGCAAGAGACTCCGATGCTTAAGTTAGCATGGGCTTTAGGCAGGTTTTTTGTGTAGAATCAGAGTGAGTGTTATACCTAGGTGCTCTAGTGTATTTATAGTAGTGTGGAGTGACCTCCCTTGAGATAAGTTAGTTATCTTATCTTTTGTGGGTGAGTCCCCCTATCTTTGGCCAGCCGCCTTTAGGTGGGCTGTGATCTTCTGCTTTGGGCTTGCTTGGGCCCTTATAGCAATTTAGCCGAGCTCTTTGGGAAGAGGTCGGTGACGACCAACCTTTATAAGAGGTCGGTCGTTATTGTCTTCGTCCAACCCGGATTGCCTAGCTCGACCCAGCGTATGAACAGTGCCCCTGCTTGAGGTCATGTTTTTTAGACTTCGACCCCTTTGAGGAAGTCGTGCTCGAGCATTGCTTTAGTTGGTTATGAGTAGCTCCTCTTTGGGCGAATCTAGGTTTGCTTCTGCTTTAATGCGAAGCGTTTCTAGTCTTTTAATTGCGTTGTGTTTTTGGGATGCGTTTAGCTTCCTTGGAATGTGCAAGCGCTTTAATAGCCCATTAATAGGGTTTTTAATTTTCTTTTGCCGTTTCCTTCCCACCTTTCAATTTTGAATTTAGAGACGTTTTCTTTTCTTCCTTCTGCTTTCTTGTTTGCGAAAGACTTTTGTTCATCTGGCTCCTCCTTCTTTGCTTTCGGTTTGCCCCCAGCTTTTCTTTCTTTGGAGTTCAAAAGAGTCTGTTGGACCGTTCGTGCTCTTTGCTGCGCATCCGTTGTTATCTTCTTGTTCCTCTTTTTAGGTTGGTATTTTTCTTCATACCTTTTCTTTTTTTATGCTTTTTAATAACTGCTGCATGCTATCTTTTTGCGCAAAGTTTCGATCTTTATTGGGTTTCTTTTGAAAAAGTTTGAACCTTTCTGGGAAGACTACATGTCCTCGTCTTGATCAAAGTTGTGTTCTTTTTGTTTTGTTATCTTTGTGAAGAAGTGTTGCTGTCTGGATTTATGTTTGCCTCTTCGTAGTTTCTTTTGCTTGAGCGGGCTAGGGTGAGTATTTTTTGCGTCATTTCTTTTTCTGCATCCTGCTCCGTTGCTTCCAAAGGGTGCCTCTGGGATTTGATGTTAGTGAGTGATGAGCGGATAATTTATACCCTTTTTGGCATTGTTTTTACATAGTTTTTAGTATGATTTAATTACTTTTTACTATATTTTTTATTAGTTTTTATTCAAAAATCATATTTCTGGACTTTACTATGAGTTTGTGTGTTTTTCTGTAATTTCAGGTATTTTTTGGCTGAAATTGAGGAACTTGAGCAAAAATCTGATTCAGAAGCTGAAAAAGGACTGCAGATGCTATTGGATTCTGATCCTCCTTCACTCGAAGTAGATTTTCTGGAGCTACAGAGACCCAATTGGCACGCTCTCAATTGCGTTGGAAAGTAGACATCTTGGGATTTCTAGTAATATATAATAGTCTATACTTTGCTCGAGATTTGATGGCTCAAATTGACGTTCAAAGCCAGCTTAAAACTTTCTGGCGTAAAACGCCAGAATTGGCATAATTCTTGGCGTTAAACACCCATTTTGGCACCCAGGGTGGCGTTTAACTCCAACCTTGGGTATATGCACGTGAAAGCTTGAAAGCTCAGCCCAGACACGCACCAAGTGGGTCCCGGAAGTGGATTTCTGCACTATCTGCACTTAGTTACTCATTTTCTGTAAACCTAAGTTACTAGTTTAGTATAAAAACTACTTTTAAAGATTCATTTTGTAACTTATGACATTTTACACTTCATATTGTATTTCCTATGGCATGAGTCTCTAAACCTCATAGGTGGGGGTAAGGAGCTCTGCTGTGTTTCAATGGATTAATGCACTTACTACTGTTTTCTATTCAATCACGCTTGATTCTATTCTAAGATACTCATTCGTATTTCAATCTAGAGAATGATATGATCCGTGACACCCATCATTATTCTCAATTCTATGAACGTGTGCCTGACAACTACTTCCGTTCTATCTGAGCTCAACGTAGTCATTGGGCGACAACTTGAGTGCGTATCTCTTGGGTTTCTAATCCACGGACCGAGTCCGGAGGTTAGAACCTTCGTGGTATAGGCTAGAACCAATTGGCAGCATTCCTGGGATCCGAAAAGTCTAAACCTTGTCTGTGGTATTCCGAGTAGGATCTGGGAAGAGATGCCTGTGACGAGCTTCAAACCTGTGAATGTTGGGCACAGTGACAGTGTGCAAAAGGACAAGGGTCCTATTCCGACGCTAGTGGGAACCGACAGATGATTAGCCGTGCGGTAGCTGTACATGGTATTTTTCATCCGAGATGAGAAATCCGATAGTTGATTAGCCGTGCAGAGATCGTACCTGGTATTTTTCATCCGAGAGGATCATAAAGCTTGCCATTGAAGGAAGCCATGCGTGTTTGGAGAAGAAGACAGTAGGAAAGCAGAGATTCAGACGACAGAGCATCTCCGGAACCTCAGCCTGTTTCTCATTACTGAATCACGAGTACTTTTTATTTCATGTTATTTATTTTTCATAGTTACAATAACTCTCATCATTAATCTCCTGACTAAGATTTACAAAATAACCATAGCTTGCTTCAAGCCGACAATTTCCGTGGGATCGACCCTTACTCACGTAAGGTATTACTTGGACGACCCAGTGCACTTGCTGGTTAGTTGTGCGGAGTTATGAAAAGTGTAATCACAATTTCGTGCACCAAGTTTTTGGCGCTGTTGCCGGGGATTGTTCGAGTTTGGACAACTGACGGTTTATTTTGTTGCTTAGATTAGGAAAAATTTATCTTTTTGGTTTAGAGTCACTAAAATTGAGTCTTCTATTATTGTTTTTGGTTAAAATTTTAAAATCCTTATTTTTTTTCTAAATTATTTTCGAAAATTAAAAAAAACCAATAACCTCATAATTTAGTCTTCTGTTTGAGTTTTGTTTCATATTTTAAGTTTCGTGTCAATTGCATGATTTCATTTTTCTTTCAATTTTTCGAATTATATGTTCTTAGTTCTTTCTTAATCTTCAAGTTGTTCTTGTTTATTTTCCTTGTTTGATCTTTAGTTCTTCTTGTTTTGTGTCTTTTCTTGTTTGTCTTGTACATTTTTGAATTATTAGTGTCCAAAGTATAAATTTTTTTTAGTTTGGTGTCCTTTGTGTTTTTATTTTCTTAAAAATTTCCAAAATTTGCTCTTGGTGTTCATCTTGATCTTCAAAGTGTTCTTGGTGTTCATCTTGACATTCAAAGTTTTCTTGTTTGCTTTCTTTGTTTTGATCTAAAAATTCTAAGTTTGGTGTCATTTTATTATTTTTCTCTTTCCGCATTAAATTCAAAAATTCAATAAAATATCTTTTCCTTTATTTACTTATCATTTTCGAATTACCTAGGTTGATTTAGTCAAAATTTTTTAAAATTTGGTAGTTTCTTGTTTGTCAAGTTAGAATTTCAATTTTAAAATTTATCTTTTTAAATCTTTTTCAATTCTCTTTTTTTTTATATATTTTTTCGAAAATCCTTTATAAATTTTTTCAAAATCTTTTTCTTTTCCTATTCATAATTTTTGAATTACTTATACTATTTTATTATTTTGATTGAAAAATTTTAAGTTTGGTGTTTCCTTGTTGAGAAAGTTTCAATCTTCAAGTTTTAAAATCATGTCTTTTTCAAATCTTTTCTTTTATTTGTTTATTTTTACAAGTATCTTTAATTTTAAGACATATCTTTTTTAAAACTCCCTAACCACTTTCTCTCTCTCCAATTTTCGAAAATCATATAAAAAATTTTTCAAATCTTTTTAATTAACTAGCCATTTTAGTATTCAAATTTTTTTATTTATTTCAATCTATTTATTTTATTTTTTTCTTTTGAATTCGGTTATCCTTAATTAAATAAAATAAAAACAAAAATATTTTATTTTCTCCATCATGGACCTAAGTAGAAATGAACAGTCCAGAAGGACTCTGGGGTCATATGCTAACCCCACTAATGCTTCCTATGGGAGTAGTATTTGTATACTTTCCATCAGAGCAAGCAGTTTTGAGCTAAATCCTCAGCTCATTATCATGGTGCAGTAAAATTGCCAGTATTCCGGTCTTCCACAGGAAGAACCTATTGAGTTTCTGGCACAGTTCTTACAAATTGCTAACACAGTACATGATAAGGAAGTAGATCAGGATGTCTACAGATTATTATGTTTCCATTTGCTGTAAAAGATCAAGCTAGGAGGTGGTTAAACAACCAACCTACAGCAAGCATAAAAACATGGAAACAGTTATCAGACTAATTTCTGAATCAATATTTCCCTCCAAAAAGGATGACACAGCTAAGGCTGGACATCCAAGGCTTTAAACAAGAGGATAATGAATCCTTTTATAATGCCTGGGAGAGGTACAGAGGGATGCTAAGGAAATGCCCCTCTGAAATATTTTTAGAATGGGTACAGTTAGACATCTTTTACTATGGGCTTACAGAAAAGGCCCAAATGTCTCTAGACCACTCAGCTGGTGGATCTATACATATGAGAAAGACAATTGAAGAGGCTCAAGAGCTCAATGATACAGTTGCTAGAAATCAATATCTATACTTAAGTAGTGGGTCCTCCATGAAAGAAGAAGCTAATGCAGTATCCACTGAACTTAGTCCTCAAGAACAAGTTGCTGAACTCAATCAACAATTGCTTATTATAACAAAACAGTTAGTAGAATTTAAAGAGATGCTGCAAGAAACCAAAGATGCTAATGAGAATATGGAAAAACACTTGAATCAGACAAGACAACAGCTATCTAAACAGATAATAGAAGAATGCCAAGCTGTTCAATTAAGGAGTGGAAAGACATTGAATGCCTTAATTCAAAGCAGCAGGAAGCCAAAAAAAGGAACAACTAACAGAAAATGACCAAGCCACTGCTTAAAATCCCTCTGAGCAGTAAGAGCCCAGAAAGGAATGATTCTGGCGTTCAAACGCCAGAAAGGGGTGAAGAATTGGCGTTAAACGCCCAAAGGATAGCCAATTTTGGCGTTCAAACGCCAGAAATGGGTTGCAACCTGGCGTTAAGCACCCAAAAAGCACCCAATTTTGGCGTTCAAACGCCAATAAGGAATCAGATACCTGCAAGTGCTGATAACAACCCCCTTAAGCAGGCTTCTCCAACCACTTCTGTAGAAAATAAACCTGCAGCAACTAAGGTTGAAGAATACAAAGCCAAGATGCCTTATCCTCAGAAACTCCGCCAAGCGGAACAGGATAAACAATTTGTCCGCTTTGCAGACAATCTCAGGACTCTTAAAATAAAGATTTCGTTTGTAAAGACACTTGAGCAAATACCCTCTTATGCTAAGTTCATGAAAGAGATCTTAAGTCATAAGAAGGATTGGAGAGAAACTGAAAAACTTTTCCTCACTAAAGAATGCAGCGCAGTCATTCTGAAAAGCTTACCAGAAAAGTTTAAAGATCCCGGAAGCTTTATGATACCATGCACATTAGAAGGTGCTTGTACCAAGACAGCTCTATGTGATCTTGGGGTAAGTATCAACCTAATACCTGCATCCACTATCAAAAAGCTTGGTTTGACTGATGAAGTTAAACCAACCCGGATATGCCTTCAACTTGCTGATGTCTCCATTAAGATTTCATCAGGCGTAATTGAGGACATGATTGTCAAGGTTGGGCCATTTGCCTTTTCCACTGACTTTGTAGTGCTAGAAATGGAGGAGCACAAGAGTGCAACTCTCATTCTAGGAAGACCATTCCTAGCAACTGGACGAACCCTCATTGACGTCTAAAAAGGGGAGATAACTCTGAGAGTCAATAAAGATGAGTTCAAGTTGAATGCTGTCAAAGCTATGCAGCATCCAGACACATCAAAAGACTGCATGAGCACTGACATTATTGACTCCCTGGTAGAAGAAGTCAATATGACTGAGAGTCTTGAATCAGAGCTAGAGGACATTTTTAAAGATGTTCAGCCTGATCTGGAGGAACCAGAAAAAATAGAAGAACCTCTGAAAACTCTTCAGGAAGAGGAGAAGCCTCCTAAACCTGAGCTCAAACCACTACCACCATCCCTGAAATATGTATTTCTGGGAGAAGATGACACTTTTCTAGTAATCATAAGCTCTACTTTAGAACCAAAGGAAGAGAAAGCACTAATTCAGGTGCTAAGGACACACAAGACAGCTCTTGGGTGGTTCATAAGTGATCTTAAGGGCATTAGCCCAGCCAGATGCATGCACAAGATCCTATTGGAGGATGATGCTAAGCTAGTGGTTCAACCACAAAGGCGGCTGAATCCAGCCATGAAGGAGGTGGTGCAAAAAGAGGTTACTAAGTTACTAGAGGCTGGGATTATTTATCCTATTTCTGATAGCCCTTGGGTGAGCCCTGTCTACGTTGTCCCCAAGAAGGGAGGCATGACAGTGGTTCATAATGAAAAAAATGAACTGGTTCCTACAAGAACAGTTACAGGGTGGCGTATGTGTATTGACTACAGAAGACTCAATACAGCTACCAGAAAGGATCATTTTCCTTTACCATTCATAGACCAGATGCTAGAGAGACTAGCAGGTCATGAATACTACTGCTTTTTGGATGGATATTTAGGTTACTACCAAATTGCAGTAGATCCTCAGGACCAAGAGAAAACAACATTCACATGTCCTTCTGGAGTATTTGCCTACAGAAGGATGCCATTTGGTCTGTACAATGAACCTGCAACCTTTCAGAGGTGCATGCTCTCTATCTTCTCTGATATGGTAGAGAAATTTCTGGAAGTCTTCATGGATGACTTCTCAGTATTTGGAGACTCATTCAGCTCCTGTTTTGACCATCTAGCACTTGTTCTGAAAAGGTGCCAAGAGACTAACCTGGTTTTAAAATGGGAAAAATGTCACTTTATGGTGACTGAAGGAATTGTCCTTGGGCACAAAATTTCAAACAAGGGAATAGAGGTGGATCAAGCTAAGGTAGAGGTAATTGAAAAATTACCATCACCTGCCAATGTTAAAGCAATCCGAAGCTTTCTGGGGCATGTAGGATTCTATAGGAGGTTTATAAAGGATTTCTCAAAAATTGCAAAACCTCTGAGTAATCTGCTAGCTGCTGACACACCATTTATCTTTGACACAGAGTGTCTGCAGGCGTTTGAGACTCTGAAAGCTAAGCTGGTCACAGCACCAGTCATTCCTGCACCAGACTGGACATTACCATTTGAACTAATGTGTGATGCCAGTGACCATGCCATTGGTGCAGTATTGGGACAGAGGCATAATAAGCTTCTGCATGTCATTTATTATGCTAGCCGTGTTTTAAATGATGCGTAGAAGAATTACACAACAACAGAAAAGGAGTTGCTTGTAGTGGTTTATGCAATTGACAAGTTCAGATCTTATTTAGTAGGATCAAAAGTGATTGTGTACACTGACCATGCTGCTCTAAAATATCTCCTCACAAAGCAGGATTCAAAACCCAGACTCATAAGATGGGTGTTGCTTCTGCAAGAGTTTGATATAGAAATAAGAGACAGAAAAGGGACAGAGAACCAAGTAGCTGATCACCTGTCCCAAATAGAACCAGTAACAGGGGCGTCCCTCCTGGTGCACGAAAGTTACTTCACACTATGTAATTCCGCACAACTAACCAGCAAGTGCACTGGGTCGTCCAAGTAATACCTTACGTGAGTAAGGGTCAATCCCACGGAGATTGTTGGCTTGAAGCAAGCTATGGTTATCTTGCAACTCTTAGTCAGGATATTAATTAGTGGTTATCAATTGACTTGCAAATGAACAAGAGAGCATGAATTAAAGGTTACTTGTTATGCAGTAAATGAGAATATGTTGGAGTTTTGGAGATGCTTTGCCTTTTGAATCTCTGCTTTCTCTCTATCTTCTTCTTCACGCACGAACGTCCCTCCTATGGCAAGCTGTGTGTTGGAGGATCACCGTTGTCAATGGCTACCATCCTTCCTTTCAGTGAAAATGGTCCAGGTGCGCTGTCACCGCACGGCTAATCATCTGTAGGTTCTCGATCATACCGGAATAGGATTCGCCATCCTTTTGCGTCTGTCATTACGCCCAGCACTCGTGAGTTTGAAGCTCGTCACAGTCATCCAATCCCAGAATCCTACTAGGAATACCACAGACAAGGTTTAGACTTTTCGGATTCTCAAGGATGCTGCCAATGGATTCTAGCTTATACCACGGAGATTCCGATTAAGGAATCTAAGAGATACTCAATCGATCTAATATAGAACGGAGGTGGTTGTCAGGCACACGTTCATAAGGTGAGAATAGTGATGAGTGTCACGGATTATCACATTCATCATAAGAAGGTGCAAATGAATATCTTAGATAGGAACAAACATGATTGAATAGAAAACAGAAATACTGGCATTAACTCATCGAGGCACAGCAGAGCTCCTCACCCCCAACAATGGAGTTTAGAGACTCATGCCGTCAAAAAGGTACAAAGTTTAGATCTGAAATGTCATGAGATACAAAATAAATCTCTAAAAGTTGTTTAAATACTAAACTAGTAACCTAGGTTTACAGAAAATGAGTAAACTATGATAGATGGTGCAGAAATCCACTTCTGGGGCCCACTTGGTGTGTGCTGGGGCTGAGACTAAAGCTTCTCACGTGCATAAGGCTGTTTTGGGCGTTCAACGCCAGCTTTGGATCCAATTCTGGCGTTGAACTCCAACTCCTAACTTGTTTTTGGCGCTGAACGCCAGACAGCAGCATGGAACTGGCGTTGAACGCCAGTTTATGTCATCTATCTTTGAGGAAAGTATGGACTATTATATATTTCTGGAAAGCCCTGGATGTCTACTTTCCAACGCAATTGAAAGCGCGCCATTTAGAGTTCTGTAGCTCCAGAAAATCTACTTTGAGTGCAGGGAGGTCAGAATCCAATAGCATCAGCAGTCCTTTTTCAGCCTAAATCAGATTTTTGCTCAGCTCCCTCAATTTCAGCCAGATAATACCTGAAATTACAGAAAAACACACAAACTCATAGTAAAGTCCAGAAATATGAATTTTGCCCAGAAACTAATGAGAATAAACTAAAAACTAACTAAAATATACTAAAATCTATATGAAATTAACCCCAAAAAGCGTATAAAATACCTGCTCATCACAACACCAAACTTAAACTGTTGCTTGTCCTCAAGCAACTAGATAAATAAAATAGAATAAAAATGAGTCAAGAAACAATAATATCTCAGAGTTTTTGAGTGAAGCTCAGATTCTAATTAGATGAGCGGGGCTAGTAGCTTTTTGCTTCCGAACAGTTTTGGCACCTCGCTTTATCCATTGAAGCTCAGAGTGATTGGCATCTATAGGAATTTAGAATTCAGATAGTGTTATTGATTCTCCTTTTTCAGTATGATGATTCTTGAACACAGCTACTTTATGAGTCTTGGCCGTGGCCCTAAGCACTTTGTTTTCCAGTATTACCACCGGATACATAAATGCCACAGACACATAATTGGGTGAACCTTTTCAGATTGTGACTCAGCTTTGCTAAAGTCCCCAATTAGAGGTGTCCAGAGTTCTTAAGCACACTCTTCTTTTTGCTTTGGACCTTGACTTTAACCGCTCAGTCTCAAGTTTTCATTTGACACCTTCACGCCACAAGCACATGGTTAGGGACAGCTTGGTTCAGCCGCTTAGACCAGGATTTTATTCCTTTAAGCCCTCCTATCCACTGATGCTCAAAGCCTTGAATCCTTTTTATTACCCTTGCCTTTTGGTTTTAAGGGCTATTGGCTTTTTGCTCTTGCCTTTTGGTTTTAAGAGCTTAGGCTTTTTCTGCTTGCTCTTTTTTTTTCTGCAAGCTTTTGTTCTTTGCTGCTTTTTCTTGCTTCAAGAATCATTTTTATGATTTTTCAGATTATCAATAACATGTATCATGTTCATCATTCTTTCAAGAGCCAACATATTTAACAGTCTTAAACATCAAATTCAAAAGACATATGCACTGTTCAAGCATTCATTTAGAAGACAGAAAGCATTGCCACCACATGTAAATAATTAGAATGTTCTTATTAAAGACTCGAAAATTATTGCCTCTTATTCTAAAGAAATTCTTCTATTTTATTCATGTTTGATGATGATGAGAAAATTAAATTATAGCTTAATTGGAGATAAAATAAAAAATATAGATACTAATTACTACTATATGACTCCTAAGGTAAAACTAGAATAAGAACAGTTATCACAGAGTTAAGGCTAAGATTGGAATTTAACAACCTTTGTTCTGGGGAGTGGATGTTCCTCTAATCTGTGGGGTGCTTGGTCCTTCAAGAGATAATTTCTGGCGCTTCAATTCCCTTAAGTCGCACCCTTGCTCCTCCTGTTCTTTAATCAAATAGCAAAGAATGCTACTTTGTTCCTTCTGTTCTTTTATTATTTGTTCCATAGCTTCTTGCATCTTGGTAACTGATGTTTCAAGATACTCCCAGTATTTAGATTGAGGGATTTCTGGGAGAAATTCCTGTGTTTTCTTCTTGATGGGGTCATCCTGTGCTTGTTGTTTTTCTATTGATGCTTTGGTGATTGGTCGCTCAATTGAGATATATTCAGTTATTCCCATCCTTACTCCAGCGTCCTTGCAGAGCATATAAATCAAGTTTGGATAAGCCAACCTGGCATCTTTGGAATTTTTATTTGTAATTTTGTAAAATTCAGTTGAAATCAGTTGATGAACTTCCACTTCTTTTCTCATCATGATGCAATGGATCATCGCTGCTCTTCTAATAGTGACTTCAGAACGGTTGCTAGTGGGCAGCAGAGAATGCCCAATGAAATCCAGCCATCCTCTGGCGACTGGTTTGAGATCTTCTCTTTTGAGTTGATTAGGAACACCCTTCGTGCTGGTGGTCCACCTGGCTCCAGGGATGCATATGTCCTCTAGAATCTTATCCAGCCCTTTTCTGTTCTCATCATTCTCCTATTGAAGGAGTCTGGATCATCTTTCAGCTGAGGTAGCTTTAAGATCTCCCTGATCTTGTCAGGGTGGGTATGAACAATCTTTCCTCTGACCACAGTCTGATAGTCATAGATAGCAGATCCAGATAGTCTTTGCCTGTCTGTATGCCACATATTAGCATAGAACTCCTGGACCATATTCCTTCCCACTTTCGTTTCAGGATTGGCTAGGATCTCCCAGTTCCTGATTCGAATTTGCTCCTGGATCTCTGGATATTCGTCTTCTTTCAGATCGAATCTGACTTCCGGGATCACTGATCTTAGACCTATTATTTTGTAATAATGGTCTGAATGTTCTTTAGTTAAGAACTACCTTGATTCCAAAGTGGTTTTGAAACACTCTCTTTCTTGCCTCTTAGAGTGGGTTGTTTTCCTTTAGGAGCCATGATCTTAGTGATCACGGATGAGCACACCAAACTTAGAGGTTTGCTTGTCCTCAAGCAAAAAGAAAAGAAAGGAGAGGGAGAGAAGGAGAGCTAGGTGCAATGGTGGATGGGAGGGGAGGGAGGCCGAATCCATATTTAAAGGGAGAGGGGGGTGGGTTTTCGAAAAATAGGGAGAAAGATAAGATAGAAGATATGATTTTTAGAAAAAAAATATGATAAGAAAAGATATGATTTAAAATTGAAAAGATATGAAAGATATCTGAAGAAGATAGATTTGGGATTTTGAAAAAGATATTGCTTAGTTGAAAGATTTTTGAATGAAAAGAGAGAGATTTGTTTTGAAAATTTTGAAAAAGAGTTAGTTGGATTGAAAAAAAAGGATTTGTGCTTATGGATTAAGATACATTTAATATTTTTAAAGAATGGTTTTTAGAAATTAGGGATTTTAGAAATCAGGGTTCTTAACATGTTTATGCGAGAAATCATGAATTGGAACATGAAAATTAGGATTGAAATGAAAAATATGAAAAAAAAAATGAATTTACCTCCTCCCCACCATCTTAGCGTTTGAACACCCAAACGCTGCATGTTTTGGGCGTTCAACGCCCAAATGCTGCTTCTCCTGGGCGTTCAACGCCCAGCTGCTGCTTATTTCTGGCGTTGAACGCCAGGAAGTCCTTTGTTACTGGGCGTTTTTCTGAACGCCCAGAACGCTGTAAATCTGGTGTTAAATGCCCAGAAAGAGCTTCTTTCTGGCGTTCAACGCCCAGATGGCTATCCTTATTGGCGTTCAATGCCCAGTGGATGCTTCTGTTGGGCGTTGAACGCCCAAAACAGACTTTTACTGGCGTTTTCTTGCCAGTGAGCTCTTTTTCTCTGTTTTGCGTGCAGAATCCTTCTGTAACCCTGTGAACTTATACAATTGACTCTTTACCTTAGGATCAATGAACTTCATATAAACAAATAAAATCAAGAATAGGGCAAAATGCTTAGAGGAAGTGATGCCCCATGGCTGGGTTGCCTCCCAGCAAGCGCTTCTTTATTGTCTTTAGCTGGACCTTGCTGAGCTTTTAATCTAGCTTCAGCCTTGAGCACTCTTGCTCAACATTGCCTTCAAGATAGTGCTTGATTCTCTGTCCATTAACAATGAACTTCTTATCAGAATCAATATCTTGAAGTTCCACATAACCATATGGTGATGCACTTGTAATCACATATGGTCCCCTCCACCGGGACTTTAGTTTCCCGGGGAATAGCCTGAGCCTAGAGTTAAACAACAGAACCTTTTG
>NC_029793.2:20811607-20812602 GCF_000816755.2 Arachis ipaensis
TCAGCTTGCCCATTAGTTTGTGGATGATATGGAGTAGCCACCTTATGGCGAATTCCATATCGAACCATGGCAGAGTAAAGCTGTTTATTGCAGAAGTGAGTGCCCCCATCACTGATTAGTACTCTAGGGACCCTAAACCTGCTGAAGATATATTTCTAGAGGAACTTCAGCACTGTTTTAGTATCATTGGTAGGTGTGGCAACGGCCTCTACCCATTTTGATACGTAGTCAACGGCCACCAGAATATAAGTGTTTGAGTATGATGGTGGAAAAGGTCCCATGAAGTCAATTCCCCATACGTCAAACAACTCAATCTCCAAGATTCCTTGTTGAGGCATGCCATAACCATGAGGCAGATTACCAGCTCTTTGGCAACTGTCACAGTTACGTACGAACTCTCGGGAATCTTTATAGAGTGTGGGCCAATAGAAGCCACATTGGAGGATCTTGGTGGCTGTTCGCTCACCTCCGAAATGGCCTCCATATTGTGATCCATGGCAATGCCATAGGATCCTCTATGCTTCTTCTCTAGGTACACATCTCCGGATTATTCCGTCTGCACATCTCTTAAAGAGATAGGGTTCATCCTACAAGTAGTACTTTGCATCAGTAACTAATTTTTTCTTTTGTTTCCTGTTGTACTCTTTGGGTATGAACCTTGCAGCTTTATAGTTTGCAATGTCTGCAAACCATGGTGTTTCCTGAATGGCAAATAAATGCTCATTCGGAAAAGTCTCAGAGATCTCAGGAGAGGGGAGGGACGTCCCTTCTACTGGCTCTATCCGGGACAGATGATCAGTCACTTGGTTCTCTGTCCCTTTTCTGTCTCTTATTTCTATATCAAACTCTTGCAGAAGCAACACCCATCTTATGAGCCTGGGTTTTGAATCCTGCTTTGTGAGTAGATATTTGAGAGCAGCATGGTCAGTATACACAATCACCTTTGATCCTACCAAGTAAGATCTAAACTTGTCAATGGCATAAACCACTGCAAG
>NC_029793.2:20812678-20814901 GCF_000816755.2 Arachis ipaensis
CATATCAGAGAAAATAGAGAGCATGCATCTCTGGAAGGTTGCAGGCGCATTACACAGCCCAAATGGCATCCTTCTATAAGCAAACACTCCAGATGGACATGTGAATGCTGTTTTCTCTTGATCCTGGGGATCTACTGCAATCTGGTTATATCCTGAGTAGCCATCCAAAAAGAAGTAATAATCATGACCTGCCAGTCTTTCTAGCATCTGGTCTATGAATGGTAAAGGAAAATGATCCTTTCTGGTGGCTGTATTGAGCCTTCTGTAGTCAATACACATGCGCCACCCTGTAACTGTTCTTGTAGGAACCAGTTCATTCTTTTCATTATGAACCACTGTCATCTCTCCCTTTTTGGGGACAACTTGGACAGGGCTCACCCAGGGGCTGTCAGAAATAGGATAAATAATCCCAGCCTCCAGTAATTTGGTGACCTCTTTCTGCACCACTTCCTTCATGGCTGGATTTAGCCGCCTCTGTGGTTGAACCACTGGTTTAGCATTATCCTCTAATAAGATTTTGTGCATGCATCTGGCTGGGCTTATGCCATTAAGGTCACCTATGGATCACCCAAGAGCTGTCTTGTGTGTCCTTAGCACTTGAATAAGTGCTTCCTCTTCCTGTGGATTTAAAGCAGAGCTTATGATCACTGGAAAAGTGTCACCTTCTCCCAGAAATGCATATTTCAGGGATGGTGGTAATGGTTTGTGCTCGGGTTTAGGAGGTTTTTCCTCTTCCAGAGGAAATTTCAGAGGCTCTTTCATTTCCCTTGAATCCTCCAAATCAGGCTGAACATCTTTAAGGATGTCTTCCAACTCTGATTCGAGACTCTCAGCCATGTTGATCTCTTCTACCAAAGAGTCAATAAGATCGACTTTCATGCAGTCTTTTGATGTGTCTAGATGATGACTGCACTGCATTCTTCAGTGAGGAGAACTCTTTCAGTTTCTCTCCAATCCTTCTTATGACTCAAGATCTCTTTCATGAACTTGGCATAAGAAGGTATTTGATCAAGTGCCTCTGCAAATGGAATCTTTATTTCAAGAGTCCTGAGATAATCTGCAAAGCGAGCAAATTGCTTATCCTGCTCCTCTTGCGGAGTTTTTGAGGATAAGGTATCTTGGCTTTATATTCCTCAACCTTAGTTGCTGTAAGTTTATTTCCTACAGAAGTGGTTGAGGAAGCCTTTTTAGATGGGTTGTCATCAGCACTTGTGTGTGTCTGATCCCTTACTGGCAATTGAATGCCAGAGTTAGGAGCTGGAGTGGCGTTAGACGCCAGCTTTCCAGTTCTTCCTGGCGTCTGAACGCCAGAACTGTGCTCCTTTTGGGCATTCAACGCCAGATCCTTGCTTGTTTCTGGCGTTGAACACCAGTCTTGAGCATGGTCTGAGCGTTCAGCGCCAGCCTTCCACCAAATTTCTGGTGTTTTGGCGCTATAATTATTTTTCCCTGGGCTCTTACTGTCCTCAGATGGATTTTGGGTGGTTTGCTCATTTCTTGGTTTCCTGCTGCTTTGAAGTGGGGTAGTTAGTGCTTTCCCACTTCTTAGTTGAACTGCTTGGCATTCTTCTGTTATTTGTTTTGACAGCTGCTGCCTTGTTTGCTTTAATTGTACTTCCATGTTTCTGTTAGCCATCCTTGTCTCTTGTAGTTTATCCTTGAATTCAGCTAACTGCTTTGTTAGAAAATCCAATTGCTGATTGAATTCAGCAGCTTGCTCTGCAGGACTGAGTTCATCAGTTACTGTTTTAGCCTCTTCTTTCATGGAAGGGTCAGTGCTTAAGTACAGATGCTGATTTCTAGCAATTGTATCAATGAGCTCTTGAGCTTCTTCAATTGTCTTTCTCATGTGGATAGATCCACCAGCTGAGTAATCTAAAGAGATCTGAGCTCTTTCTGTAAGCCCATAATAGAAGATGTCTAACTGAACCCACTCTGAAAACATTTCAGAGGGGCATTTTCTTAGCATCTCTCTGTATCTCTCCCAGGCATCATAAAGAGATTCATTATCTCCTTGTTTAAAGCCTTGGATGTCCAGCCTTAATTGTGTCATCCGTTTTGGAGGGAAGTATTGATTCAGGAATTTTTCTGTCAGCTGTTTCCATGTCCTTATGCTAGCCTTAGGTTGGTTATTTAACCACCTCTTGGCTTGGTCTTTTACAGCAAATGAAAACAGTAATAATCTGTAGACATCCTGATCTACCTCCTTATCATGTACTGTGT
>NC_029793.2:20815315-20819749 GCF_000816755.2 Arachis ipaensis
CCGGAATACTGGCAGCTTTGCTGCACCATGATAATGAGCTGAGGATTCAGCTCAAAGCTACTGACTCCAATGGAGGGTATGTAGATACTACTCCCATATGAAGCAGTAGAGGGGTTAGCATATGACCCCAGAGTCATCCTGGACTGTTCATTTCCACTTAGATCCATGATGGAAAAAGGGAGATGATGTAAAATAAAAATGTATTTATATTTTTTTTTTGAATATTTATTTAATTATTTCGAAAATAAATAAAAATAAAATAAATAAAAATAGGTGAAGATTTTCAAAAAAAAATAAGGAGAGAGAAAGTGGTCAGGAAGTTTTGAAAAAGATTTGAATTGAAAAAGATTTTAAATTTTGAAAAAAAATCTGAATTTTAAAAATAATTTTTGAAATTTTGTTTTAAAAATAGAGAGAAAAGATATTTTTGAATTTAAGGAGGAGAGAGAGAAACAATAAGATAGCCCAAGATTTAAAATTTTTAGATCTAATGCTCCTTGTTTTCGAAAATTCTGGAGGGAAAACACCAAGGAACACCAAACTTAAAAATTTTAAGATCAAGACGCAAGGAGAACTCAAGAACACTTTGAAGACTCACAAGAACACAAGAACATGAAGAAAGAACACCAAACTTAAAATTTTTAGAAAACCAAACTAAAATTTTCGAAAAACAAAGAAAAATCAACAAGAAAACGCCAAACTTAAAGTTTGGCACAAGATTTATTCAAAGAAAACTTATTTTTGAAAAAGATTTTGAAAATAAGATAGCCAATTACTAAGAACATAAGCACCACACTCTAACTAATTGAGCTATAAATTTAAAGTGTTTTAACGAGGTATAAATAATAAAAGACTCTAAACCAAAAAAATTTTTTTTTTCCTAATCTAAGCAACAAAATAAACCGTCAGTTGTCCAAACTCAAACAATCCTCGACAACGGCGCCAAAAACTTGGTGCACGAAAATTACTTCACACTATGTAATTCCGCACAACTAACCAGCAAGTGCACTGGGTCGTCCAAATAATACCTTACGTGAGTAAGGGTCGATCCCACGGAGATTGTTGGCTTGAAGCAAGCTATGGTTATCTTGCAACTCTTAGTCAGGATATTAATTAGTGGTTATCAATTGACTTGCAAATGAACAAGAGATCATGAATTAAAGGTTACTTGTTATGCAGTAAATGAGAATATGTTGGAGTTTTGGAGATGCTTTGCCTTTTGAATATCTGCTTTCTCTCTATCTTCTTCTTCACGCACGAACGTCCCTCCTATGGCAAGCTGTGTGTTGGAGGATCACCGTTGTCAATGGCTACCATGAGTAAACTATGATAGATGGTGCAGAAATCCACTTCTGGGGCCTACTTGGTGTGTGCTGGGGCTGAGACTAAAGCTTCTCACATGCATAAGGCTGTTTTGGGCGTTCAACGCCAGCTTTGGATCCAATTCTGGCGTTGAACTCCAACTCCTAACTTGTTTCTGGCGCTGGACGCCAGACAGCAGCATGGAACTGGCGTTGAACGCCAGTTTATGTCATCTATCTTTGAGGAAAGTATGGACTATTATATATTGCTGGAAAGCCCTGGATGTCTATTTCCAACGCAATTGAAAGCGCGCCATTTGGAGTTCTGTAGCTCCAGAAAATTCACTTTGAATGCAGGGAGGGCAGAATCCAACAGCATCAGCAGTCCTTTTTCAGCCTAAATCAGATTTTTGCTCAGCTCCCTCAATTTCAGCCAGATAATACCTGAAATTACAGAAAAACACACAAACTCATAGTAAAGTCCAGAAATATGAATTTTTCCCAGAAACTAATGAGAATAAACTAAAATATACTAAAATCTATATGAAATTAACCCCAAAAAGCGTATAAAATACCTGCTCATCACAACACCAAACTTAAACTGTTGCTTGTCCTCAAGCAACTAGATAAATAAAATAGAATACAAATGAGTCAAGAAACAATAATATCTCAGAGTTTTTGAGTGAAGCTCAGATTCTAATTAGATGAGGAGGTGTCCAGGGTTCTTAAGCACACTCTTCTTTTTGCTTTGGATCTTGACTTTAACCGCTCAGTCTCAAGTTTTCACTTGACACCTTCATGCCACAAGCACATGGTTAGGGACAGCTTGGTTCAGCCGCTTAGACCAGGATTTTATTCCTTTAAGCCCTCCTATCCACTGACGCTCAAAGCCTTGAATCCTTTTTATTACCCTTCCCTTTTGGTTTTAAGGGCTATTGGCTTTTTGCTCTTGCCTTTTGGTTTTAAGAGCTTAGGCTTTTTCTGCTTGCTCTTTTTTTTTTCTGCAAGCTTTTGTTCTTTGCTGCTTTTTCTTGCTTCAAGAATCATTTTTATGATTTTTCAGATTATCAATAACATGTATCATGTTCATCATTCTTTCAAGAGCCAACATATTTAACAGTCTTAAACATCAAATTCAAAAGACATATGCACTGTTCAAGCATTCATTCAGAAGACAGAAAGCATTGCCACCACATGTAAATAATTAGAATGTTCTTATTAAAAACTCGAAAATTATTGCCTCTTATTCTAAAGAAATTCTTCTATTTTATTCATGTTTGATGATGATGAGAAAATTAAATTATAGCTTAATTGGAGATTAAATAAAAAATATAGATACTAATTACTACTATATGACTCCTAAGGTAAAACTAGAATAAGAACAGTTATCACAGAGTTAAGGCTAAGATTGGAATTTAACAACCTTTGTTCTGGGGAGTGGATGTTCCTCTAATCTGTGGGGTGCTTGGTCCTCTGGGAGATAATTTCTGGCGCTTCAATTCCCTTAAGTCGCGCCCTTGCTCCTCCTGTTCTTTAATCAAATAGCAAATAATGCTACTTTATTCCTTCTGTTCTTTTATTATTTGTTCCATAGCTTCTTGCATCTTGGTAACTGATATTTCAAGATACTCCCAGTATTCAGATTGAGGGATTTCTGGGAGAAATTCCTGTGTTTTCTTCCTGATGGGGTCATCCTGTGCTTGTTGTTTTTCTATTGATGCTTTGGTGATTGGTCGCTCAATTGAGATATATTCAGTTATTCCCATCTTTACTCCAGCGTCCTTGCAGAGCATATAAATCAAGCTTGGATAAGCCAACCTGGCATCTTTGGAATTTTTATTTGCAATTTTGTAAAATTCAGTTGAAATCCGTTGATAAACTTCCATTTCTTTTCCCATCATGATGCAATGGATCATCACTGCTCTTCTAATAGTGACTTCAGAATGGTTGCTAGTGGGCAGCAGAGAATGCCCAATGAAATCCAGCCATCCTCTGGCGACTGGTTTGAGATCTTCTCTTTTGAGTTGATTAGGAACACCCTTCATGCTGGTGGTCCACCTGGCTCCAGGGATGCATATGTCCTCTAGAATCTTATCCAGGCCCTTGTTTGTTCTCATCATTCTCCTATTGAAGGAGTCTGGATCATCTTTCAGCTGAGGTAGCTTTAAGATCTCCCTGATCTTGTCAGGGTGGATATGAACAATCTTTCCTCTGACCACGGTCCGATAGTCATAGATAGCAGATCCAGATAGTCTTTGCCTGTCTGTATGCCACATATTAGCAAAGAACTCCTGGACCATATTCCTTCCCACTTTCATTTCAGGATTGGCTAGGATCTCCCAGTTCCTAATTCGAATTTGCTCCTGAATCTCTGGATATTCGTCTTCTTTCAGATCGAATCTGACTTCCGGGATCACTGATCTTAGACCTATTATTTTGTAATAATGGTCTGAATGTTCTTTAGTTAAAAAGATATGATTTTTAGAAAAAAAATATGATAAGAAAAGATATGATTTAAAATTGAAAAGATATGAAAGATATCTGAAGAAGATAGATTTGGGATTTTGAAAAAGATATTGCTTAGTTTGAAAGATTTTTGAATGAAAAGAGAGAGATTTGTTTTGAAAATTTTGAAAAAGAGTTAGTTGGATTGAAAAAAAAGGATTCGTGCTTATGGATTAAGATACATTTAATATTTTTAAAGAATGGTTTTTAGAAATTAGGGATTTTAGAAATCAGGGTTCTTAACATGTTTATGCGAGAAATCATGAATTGGAACATGAAAATTAGGATTGAAATGAAAAATATGAAAAAAAAAAACGAATTTACCTCCTCCCCACCATCCTGGCTTTTGAACGCCCAAACACTGCATGTTTTGGGCGTTCAACGCCCAAATACTGCTTCTTCTGGGCGTTCAACGCCCAGATGCTGCTTATTTCTGGCGTTGAACGCCAGGAAGTCCTTTGTTACTGGGCGTTTTTCTGAACGCCCAGAACGCTGTAAATCTGGCGTTAAACGCCCAGAAAGAGCTTCTTTCTGGCGTTCAACGCCCAGATGGCTATCCTTACTGGCGTTCAACGCCCAGTGGATGCTTCTGTTGGGCGTTGAACGCCCAGAAAAGACTTTTACTGGC
>NC_029793.2:20819783-20819994 GCF_000816755.2 Arachis ipaensis
ATAGCCTGAGCCTAGAGTTAAACAACAGAACCTTTTGTCCTGGTTCAAAGATTCTAGATGACAGCTTCCTGTCATGCCATTTTTTTTATTTTTCTTTACAAAGCTTGGCATTTTCGAAAGCAGTGCATCTGAATTCCTCTAGTTCATTTAGCTGGAGCAATCTTTTTCCTCCAGCTAATTTGGCATCAAAGTTTAGGAATCTGGTTGCCCG
>NC_029793.2:20820132-20824739 GCF_000816755.2 Arachis ipaensis
ACTGCCACCAGAATATAAGTGTTTGAGTATGATGGTGGAAAAGGTCCCATGAAGTCAATTCCCCATACGTCAAACAACTCAATCTCCAAGATTCCTTGTTGAGGCATGCCGTAACCATGAGGCAGATTACCAGCTCTTTGGCAACTGTCACAGTTACGTACGAACTCTCGGGAATCTTTATAGAGTGTGGGCCAATAGAAGCCACATTGGAGGATCTTGGTGGCTGTTCGCTCCCCTCCGAAATGGCCTCCATATTGTGATCCATGGCAATGCCATAGGATCCTCTATGCTTCTTCTCTAGGTACACATCTCCGGATTATTCTGTCTGCACATCTCTTAAAGAGATAGGGTTCATCCCACAAGTAGTACTTTGCATCAGTAACTAATTTTTTCTTTTGTTGCCTGTTGTACTATTTGGGTATGAACCTTGCAGCTTTATAGTTTGCAATGTCTGCAAACCATGGTGTTTCCTGAATGGCAAATAAATGCTCATCCGAAAAAGTCTCAGAGATCTCAGGAGAGGGGAGGGACGTCCCTTCTACTGGCTCTATCCGGGACAGATGATCAGCCACTTGGTTCTCTGTCCCTTTACTGTCTCTTATTTCTATATCAAACTCTTGCAGAAGCAACACCCATCTTATGAGCCTGGGTTTTGAATCCTGCTTTGTGAGTAGATATTTGAGAGCAGCATGGTCAGTATACACAATCACCTTTGATCCTACCAAGTATGATCTAAACTTGTCAATGGCATAAACCACTGGAAGTAATTCTTTTTCTGTGGTTGTGTAATTCTTCTGGGCATCATTTAAAACGCGGCTAGTATAATAAATGACGTGCAGAAGCTTGTCATGCCTCTGCCCCAGCACTGCACCAATGGCGTGATCACTGGCATCACACATTAGCTCAAATGGTAATGTCCAGTCTGGTGCAGAAATAACTGGTGCTGTGACCAGCTTGGCTTTTAGCGTTTCAAACACCTGCAGACACTCTGTGTCAAACACAAATGGCGTGTCAGCAGCTAGCAGATTGCTCAGAGGTTTTGCGATTTTTGAAAAATCCTTTATAAACCTCCTATAGAATCCTGCATGCCCCAGAAAGCTTCTGATTGCCTTGACATTGGCAGGGGGTGGTAATTTTTCAATTACATCTATTTTTGCTTGATCCACCTCTATTCCCTTGTTTGAAATTTTATGCCCAAGGACAATCCCTTCAGTCACCATAAAGTGACATTTTTCCCAGTTTAAAACCAGGTTGGTCTCTTGGCATCTTTTCAGAACTAGTTTCAGGTGATCAAGACAGGAGCTGAATGAGTCTCCATATACTGAGAAGTCATCCATGAAGACTTCCAGAAATTTTTCCACCATATCAGAGAAAATAGAGAGCATGCATCTCTGGAAGGTTGTAGGCGCATTACACAGCCCAAATGGCATCCTTCTATAAGCAAACACTCCAGATGGACATGTGAATGCTATTTTCTCTTGATCCTGGGGATCTACTGCAATCTGGTTATATCCTGAGTAGCCATCCAAAAAGCAGTATTAATCATGACCTGCCAGTCTTTCTAGCATCTGGTCTATGAATGGTAAAGGAAAATGATCCTTTCTGGTGGCTGTATTGAGCCTTTTGTAGTCAATACACATGCGCCACCCTGTAACTGTTCTTGTAGGAACTAGTTCATTCTTTTCATTATGAACCACTGTCATCTCTCCCTTTTTGGGGACAACTTGGACAGGGCTCACCCAGGGGCTGTCAGAAATAGGATAAATAATCCCAGCCTCCAGTAATTTGGTGACCTCTTTCTACACCACTTCCTTCATGGCTGGATTTAGCCGCCTCTGTGGTTGAACCACTGGTTTAACATTATCCTCCAATAAGATTTTGTGCATGCATCTAGCTGGGCTTATGCCCTTAAGGTCACCTATGGACCACCCAAGAGATGTCTTGTGCGTCATCTTGGCTTTATATTCCTCAACCTTAGTTGCTGTAAGTTTATTTCCTACAGAATTGGTTGAAGAAGCCTTTTTATATGGGTTGTTATCAGCACTTGTGTGTGTCTGATCCCTCACTGGCAATTGAATGCCAGAGTTAGGAGCTGGAGTGGCATTAGACGCCAGCTTCCCAGTTCTTCCTGGCGTCTGAACGCCAGAACTGTGCTCCTTTTGGGCGTTCAACGCCAGATCCTTGCTTGTTTCTGGCATTGAACGCCAGTCTTGAGCATGGTCTGGGCGTTCAGCGCCAACCTTCCACCAAATTTCTGGCGTTTTGGTGCTAGAATTATTTTTCCCTGGGCTCTTACTGTCCTCAGATGGATTTTGGGTGGTTTGCTCATTTCTTGGTTTTTTGCTGCTTTGAAGTGGGGTAGTTAGTGCTTTCCCACTTCTTAGTTGAACTGCTTGGCATTCTTCTGTTATTTGTTTTGACAGCTGCTGCCTTGTTTGCTTTAATTGTACTTCCATATTTCTGTTAGCCATCCTTGTCTCTTGTAGTTTATCCTTGAATTCAGCTAACTGCTTTGTTAGAAAATCCAATTGCTGATTGAATTCAGCAGCTTGCTCTGCAGGACTGAGTTCAGCAGTTACTGTTTTAGCCTCTTCTTTCATGGAAGGGTCACTGCTTAAGTACAGATGCTGATTTCTAGCAACTGTATCAATGAGCTCTTGAGCTTCTTCAATTGTCTTTCTCATGTGGATAGATTCACCAGCTGAGCAATCTAAAGAGATCTGAGCTCTTTCTGTAAGTCCATAATAGAAGATGTCTAACTGAACCCACTCTGAAAATATTTCAGAGGGGCATTTTCTTAGCATCTCTCTGTATCTCTCCCAGGCATCATAAAGAGATTCATTATCTCCTTGTTTAAAGCCTTGGATATCCAGCCTTAGCTGTGTCATCCGTTTTGGAGGGAAGTATTGATTCAGGAATTTTTCTGTCAGCTGTGACATCCTGATCTACTTCCTTATCATGTACTGTGTCAGCAATTTGTAAAAACTGTGCCAAAAACTCTGTAGGTTCTTCTTGTGGAAGACCGAAATACTGGCAGCTTTACTGCACCATGATAATGAGCTGAGGATTCAGCTCAAAGCTACTGACTCCAATGGAGGGTATGTAGATACTACTCCCATATGAAGCAGTAGAGGGGTTAGCATATGACCCCAGAGTCCTCCTGGACTGTTCATTTCCACTTAGATCCATGATGGAGAAAGGGAGATGATGTAAAATAAAAATGTATTTATATTTTTTTTGAATATTTTTATTTAATTATTTCGAAAATAAATTAAAATAAAATAAATAAAAATAGGTGAAGATTTTCAAAAAAAATGAGGAGAGAGAAAGTGGTCAGGAAGTTTTGAAAAAGATATGAATTGAAAAAGATTTTAAATTTTGAAAAAAAATCTGAATTTTAAAAATAATTTTTGAAAATTTGTTTTAAAAATAGAGAGAAAAGATATTTTTGAATTTAAGGAGGAGAGAGAGAAACAATAAGATAGCCCAAGATTTAAAATTTTTAGATCTAATACTCCTTGTTTTCGAAAATTCTGGAGGGAAAACACCAAGGAACACCAAACTTAAAAATTTTAAGATCAAGACGCAAGGAGAACTCAAGAACACTTTGAAGACTCACAAGAACATAAGAACATGAAGAAAGAACACCAAACTTAAAATTTTTAGAAAACCAAACTAAAATTTTCGAAAAACAAAGAAAAATCAACAAGAAAACACCAAACTTAAAGTTTGGCACAAGATTTATTCAAAGAAAACTTATTTTTGAAAAAGATTTTGAAAATAAGATAGCCAATTACTAAGAACATAAGCACCACGCTCTAACTAATTGAGCTATAAATTTAAAGTGTTTTAACGAGGTATAAATAATAAAAGACTCTAAACCAAAAAAAATTTTTTTTTTCCTAATCTAAGCAACAAAATAAACCGTCAGTTGTCCAAACTCAAACAATCCCCGGCAACGGCGCCAAAAACTTGGTGCACGAAAATTACTTCACACTATGTAATTCCGCACAACTAACCAGCAAGTGCACTGGGTCGTCCAAATAATACCTTACGTGAGTAAGGGTCGATCCCACGAAGATTGTTGGCTTGAAGCAAGCTATGGTTATCTTGCAACTCTTAGTCAGGATATTAATTAGTGGTTATCAATTGACTTGCAAATGAACAAGAGAGCATGAATTAAAGGTTACTTGTTATGCAGTAAATGAGAATATGTTGGAGTTTTGGAGATGCTTTGCCTTTTGAATCTCTGCTTTATCTCTATCTTCTTCTTCACGCACACACACTATGTAATTCCGCACAACTAACCAGCAAGTGCACTGGGTCGTCCAAATAATACCTTACGTGAGTAAGGGTCGATCCCACGAAGATTGTTGGCTTGAAGCAAGCTATGGTTATCTTGCAACTCTTAGTCAGGATATTAATTAGTGGTTATTAATTGACTTGCAAATGAACAAGAGAGCATGAATTAAAGGTTACTTGTTATGCAGTAAATGAGAATATGTTGGAGTTTTGGAGATGCTTTGCCTTTTGAATCTCTACTTTCCTCTGTTTTCTGATTCACGCATGCACGTCCTCCTATGGCAAGCTGTGTGTTGGGGGATCAC
>NC_029793.2:20826235-20838987 GCF_000816755.2 Arachis ipaensis
TGAGAATGGTGATGAGTGTCACGGATCATCACATTCATCATAATAAGGGCAAATGAATATCTTAGATAGGAACAAACATGATTGAATAGAAAACAGAAATACTGGCATTAACTCATCGAGGCACAGCAGAGCTCCTCACCCCCAACAATGGAGTTTAGAGACTCATGCTGTCAAAAAGGTACAAAGTTTAGATCTGAAATGTCATGAGATACAAAATGAATCTCTAAAAGTTGTTTAAATACTAAACTAGTAACCTAGGTTTACAAAAAATGAGTAAACTATGATAGATGGTGCAGAAATCCACTTCTGGGGCCCACTTGGTGTGTGCTGGGGCTGAGACTAAAGCTTCTCACGTGCATAAGGCTGTTTTGGGCGTTCAACGCCAGCTTTGGATCCAATTCTGGCGTTGAACTCCAACTCCTAACTTGTTTCTGGCGCTGGACGCCAGACAGCAGCATGGAACTGGAGTTGAAAGCCAGTTTACATCATCTATCTTTGAGCAAAGTATGGACTATTATATATTGCTGGAAAGCTCTAGATATCTACTTTCCAACGCAATTAGAAGCGTGCCATTTGAAGTTCTGTAGCTCCCGAAAATCTACTTTGAGTGCAGGGAGGTCAGAATCCAACAGCATCAGCAGTCCTTTTTCAGCCTAAATCAGATTTTTGCTCAGCTCCCTCAATTTCAGCCAGATAATACCTGAAATTACAGAAAAAGACACAAACTCATAGTAAAATCCAGAAATATGAATTTTGCCCAGAAACTAATGAGAATAAACTAAAAACTAACTAAAATATACTAAAATCTATATGAAATTAACCCCAAAAAGCGTATAAAATACCCGCTCATCACCTCCCTCCTACTGAGATCTCTGAAACTTTTTTGGATGAGCAACTCTTTGCCATTCAGGAATTACCATGGTTTGCAGACATTGCAAACTATAAGGCTGTGAGATTCATACCCAAAGAGTACAGTAAGCAACAAATGAAAAAATTGATTTCTGATGTAAAACTAGTTGTGGGATGAACCATATCTCTTTAAGAGGTGTGCAGACAGAGTAATTCGCAGATGTGTGCCTAGAGAAGAGGCACAGAAGATCCTATGGCATTGCCATGGATCACAATATGGAGAATACTTTGGAGGTGAGCGAACAGCCACAAAAGTTCTCCAATGTGGTTTCTATTGGCTTACTCTCTATAGAGACTCCCGAGAGTTTGTACATAACTGTGACAGTTGCCAGAGAGCTAGTAATCTGCCTTATGGTTACGCCATGCCTCAGCAAGGGATCTTAGAGATTGAGTTGTTTGACGTATGGGGTATTGACTTCATGGGACCTTTCCCACCATCATATTCAAACACTTATATTTTGGTGGCAGTAGACTATGTATCTAAATGGGAAGAGGCAATTGTAACACCCACTAATGATGCTAAAATAGTTTTGAAGTTCCTTCAGAAGCATATCTTCTGTAGGTTCGGTGTCCCTAGGATACTGATCAGTGATGGAGGCACTCATTTCTGCAATAAACAGCTTGACTCTACTCTGGTCCGATATGGAATTAACCATAAAGTGGCAACTCCATATCATCCACAGATAAATAGGCAGGCTGAAGTCTCGAATAGAGAACTAAAACGAATCCTGGAATGGGCTGTAAGTACCCGTAGAAGGGATTGGGCAAGAAGTCTGGATGATGCTCTGTGGGCATAAGAACAGCATTCAAGACTCCTATAGGGACCTCTCCATACCAACTTGTGTATGGAAAAGCCTGTCATCTGCCAGTGGAACTGGAACATAAGGCCTACTGGGTGACCAGGTTCCTAAACCTTGATGCTAAGATAGCTGGAGAGAAGAGATTACTCCAGTTGAATGAGCTGGAGGAGTTCAGACTCAATGCTTTCGAAAATGCTAAAATCTATAAAGAGAAAGCAAAAAGATGGCATGACAAAAGGCTGTCATCTATAGTCTTTGAGACAGGACAAAAGGTCTTGCTGTTTAACTCTAGGCTCAGATTGTTCCCTGGGAAATTGAAATCCCGGTGGAGGGGACCGTATGTGATTACAAGTGTGTCACCATATGGCTATGTAGAGCTTCAAGATATTGATTCTGATAAAAAGTTCATTCTTAATTGACAGAGAATCAAACATTATCTTGAAGGTAATGTTGAGCAAGAATGCTCAAAACTGAGACTAAATTAAAAAGCTCAGTAAAAGTCCAGCTAAAGACAATAAAGAAGCGCTTGCTGGGAGGCAACCCAGCCATTATCAAAGAATTAGATGTTTGTAACAATTATATAAGTCCAATTAATTTTGTTGTTCGTGTTTATTGATGCTTTTCAGTGAACAAGTCAAGGATATAAAGGTTCAGAACATAAAGCAGAAGAATCACAGAGAAAAAGAGCTCACTGGCATCAAAACACCAGTAAAGAGGCAATTTGGGCGTTAAACGCCAGAATGGCTACCATTTTGGGCGTTTAACGCCAGAATTGGTAGCATTTTGGGCGTTCAGAAAAACACCCAGTAAGAAAGGATTTCTGGTGTTTAACGCTAGCCAGAGTACCTGGCTAGGCGTTAAACGCCCAAAATGGCCACCAGATGGGCGTTAAACGCCAGAATGGCTATCATTCTGGGCGTTTAACGCCAGAACAGCTAAGGGAGAGGTAATTTCGTTTCCAATTCAATTTTTTTCGAATTTTCATGTTTTAAATCAAAATTTTCTGCATCCAAACATTACAAACATTCATTTTTCAATTTCCATTCACAAAAATTTATAATCTTATAAATTCTTCTTACTTCTTTTTCAATTCTTTTCAATTCCATTTCAAAACCTCATTCATATTTCCAATTTCTTTTCAAATCTTTTTAACTCATTCATATCATCTTTTATTTCTTAGATGCATAAATAAAATTCAGATCTAACTTCCTCATATCTTTTCATATCTCTTAAATTTTGAAAACAATCTTCTCTTTTTCATATCATGTTTATCTTTTATCAATCATATCTTTTAAATCATATCTTTTTCTAAAAATTTTGAAACCCTTCCCTCCCCCCGTTTATTTATAAATTCGGCCATCCCCTTTACTCCATCATTCAAATCCTTCTCTCCCTCTATTCCTCTTCGTTCTTTTTATTTTGCTTGAGGACAAGCAAATCTCTAAGTTTGGTGTAATTTCCGTGATCCCTGAGATAAAACAAACCAATCTCATGGCACACAAAAGAAGACAAACCGCTTCAAGAGAGAAGAAAGAAAGCAATCCAAAACCACGTTGGATGCATGAGAACTTCTACACAAAAGAACATGCAGACCATTATTTCAAAATTGTGTGCAGAAGATCAGTGATCCCGAAAGTAAGGTTCAATCTAAAAGAAGATGAATACCCAGAGATCCAAGAGCAGATTCAAAACAGGGGTTGGGAAGTCCTGGCTAATCCTGAGATACATGTTAGAAGAAACATGGTCCAAGAATTTTATGCAAATCTGTGGATGAAAGAAAAGAAAAGATTAGAGGGAACTGATTTCTACTCCTTTCGGACTAGGGTCAGAGGGAAGGTTATTTACTTCCACTTTGACAAAGTGAGAGAAGTTCTTAAACTTCCTCAACAACAAGATGATCCAGAATCCTTTAACAGGAGAATGGCCAAGGATAAAAGGCTAGATCAAGTTCTAGAGGACATATACATCCCTGGAACCAAGTGGATTACCAATTCAAAAGGTGTCCCAAACCAGTTAAAGAGAGGAGATCTCAAACCAGTTGCTAGAGGGTGGCTGGATTTCATAGGGCGTTCTATACTCCCAACTAGCAACCGATTTGAAGTCACTGTCAAGAGGGCAGTGATCATTCACTGTATTATGCTGGGGAAGGAGGTAGAGATTCATCAGCTGATCCCTGTTGAAATTTACATGTTTGCAAACAAGGAATCCACTAAGGCCAAATTGGCCTACCCAAGCTTGATTAGTCTGTTATGCAAAGATGTGGGGAGTACAGATGGGTGTGGATGAATATATCACAGTTGAACGCCCAATCACTAAAAAAGTGATGGATGGACCTCAAATTCAAGATAACCTCATCAAGAGGGGGGTACATGAGCTCCTCCCAGAAATTCCTCAATTTGACTACTGGGCCCGCTTAGAAGCATCTGTCACGAAGCTACAAGAAGCTGTGAATCAACTCAAAGAAGAACAACAAAATCAAAACAGCATGCTCTGCAAAATACTCATAGAACAAGAGAAACAAGGGCGTGAGATACAGGAGCTAAAGCGTCAGAAGCTGTCCCTTGAAGAGTTGGATGTCCCACAGATTGAAGGAGCACCTACCCCTCAAAATCAAGGTTGTTGAGTCCTAATTCTGTGATAACTTTTATTATTAGAAGCCTATTTTAAGAGTTACATGAGCATTAGTATTAGAGTCCTTTATTTTTATGTCTTTAATTTCCTTTATTTTATTAGTATTTGTTTGCTTTTATATTTATTTTATGTCTTATTTTTATTCCATGATCAATAAAGTTTAGAGTCTATGTCTTAAAGCTATGAATGATTCCATGAATCCTTCACCTTTCTTAATTAAATAATATTTTTATTTGCAAAAGAAAAAGAAGTACATGGGTTTCGAAATTTATCTTGAAATTAGTTTAATTATTTTGATGTGGTGGCAATAATTTTTGTTTTCTGAATGAATGCTTGAACAGTGCATGTTTTTTATTTTGTTGTTTATGAATATTAAAATTATTGGTTCTTGAAAGAATAATGAAAAAGGAGAAATATTATTGATAATCTGAAAAATCATAAAATTGATTCTCGAAGCAAGGAAAAGCAGTAAAAAGCTTGCAGAAAAAAGAAAAGAAAAGAAAAGAAAAAAGTGGCAAAAAAAAAGAAAAGAAAAAGCAAGCAGAAAAAGCCAATAACCCTTTAAACCAAAAGACAATGGTAAAAAGGATCCAAGGCTTTGAGCATTAATGGATAGGAGGGCCCAAGGGAATAAAATTCTGGCCTAAGCGGCTAAACCAAGCTGTCCCTAACCATGTGCTTGTGGCGTGAAGGTGTCAAGTGAAAAGCTTGAGACTGAGCGGTTAAAGTCGTGGTCCAAAGCAAAAAGAGTGTGCTTAAGAGCTCTGGGCACCTCTAACTGGGGACTCTAGCAAAGCTGAGTCACAATCTGAAAAGGTTCACCCAGTTATGTGTCTGTGGTATTTATGTATCCGGTGGTAATACTGGAAAACAAAATGCTTAGGGTCACAGCCAAGACTCATAAAGTAGCTGTGTTCAAGAATCAACATACTGAACTAAGAGAATCAATAACACTATCTGAATTCTAAGTTCCTATAGATGCCAATCATTCTGAACTTCAAAGGATAAAGTAAGATGCCAAAACTATTCAGAAGCAAAAAGGCTACTAGTCCCACTCATCTAATTGGAACTAAGTTCATTGATAAGTTTGGAATTCATTGTATATTGTCTTCTTTTTATCCTATCTTGTTTTTAGTTGCTTGGGGACAAGCAACAATTTAAGTTTGGTGTTGTGATGAGCGGATAATTTATACCTTTTTTGGCATTATTTTTACATAGTTTTTAGTATGATTTAATTACTTTTTATTATATTTTTATTAGTTTTTATTCAAAAATCACATTTCTGGACTTTACTATGAGTTTGTGTATTTTTCTATAATTTTAGGTATTTTCTGGCTGAAATTGAGGGACCTGAGCAAAAATCTGATTCAGAGGCTGAAAAAGGACTGCAGATGCTGTTAGATTCTGACCCTCCTGCACTCGAAATGGATTTTCTGGAGTTACAGAAGCCCAATTGGCGCGTTCTCAATTGCGTTGGAAAGAGACATCTTAGGCTTTCCAGCAATATATAATAGTCTATACTTTTCTCGAGATTTGATGGCCCAAACTGACGTTCAAAGCTAGCCTAAAACTTTCTGGCGTAAAACGCCAGAACTGGCATAATTCTTGGTGTTAAACGCCCATTTTGGCACCCAGGGTGGCGTTTAACTCCAACCTTGGGCATATGCACATGAAAGATTGAAAGCTCAGCCCAGACACACACCAAGTGGGTCCCGGAAGTGGATTTCTGCACTATCTGCACTTATTTACTCATTTTCTGTAAACCTAAGTTACTAGTTTAGTTTAAAAAACTACTTTTAAAGATTCAATTTGTAACTTATGACATTTTACACTTCATATTGTATTTTCTACGGCATGAGTCTCTAAACCCCATAGGTGGGGGTGAGGAGCTCTGCTGTGTTTCAATGGATTAATGCACTTACTACTGTTTTCTATTCAATCACGCTTGATTCTATTCTAAGATACTTATTCGTACTTCAATCTAGAGAATGATATGATCCGTGACACTCATCATTATTCTCAATTCTATGAACGCGTGCCTGACAACCACTTCCGTTCTATCTGAGCTCAACGTAGTCATTGGGCGACAGCTTGAGTGCGTATCTCTTAGGTTTCTAATCCACGGACCGAGTCCGGAGGTTAGAACCTTCGTGGTATAGGCTAGAACCAATTGGCAGCATTCTTGGGATCCGAAAAGTCTAAACCTTGTCTGTGGTATTCCGAGTAGGATCTGGAAAGAGATGCCTGTGACGAGCTTCAAACCTGCGAATGTTGGGCACAGTGACAGTGTGCAAAAGGACAAGGGTCCTATTCTGACGCTAGTGGGAACCGACAGATGATTAGCCGTGCGGTAGCTGTACATGGTATTTTTCATCCGAGATGAGAAATTCGACAGTTGATTAGCCGTGCAGAGATCGTACCTGGTATTTTTCATCCGAGAGGATCATAAAGCTTGCCATTGAAGGAAGCCATGCGTGTTTGGAGAAGAAGACAGTAGGAAAGCAGAGATTCAGACGATAGAGCATCTCCGGAACCTCAGCCTGTTTCTCATTACTGAATCACAAGTACTATTTATTTCATGTTATTTATTTTTCATAATTACAATCACTCTCATTATTAATCTCCTGACTAAGATTTACAAAATAACCATAGCTTGCTTCAAGCCGACAATCTCCGTGGGATCGACCCTTACTCACGTAAGGTATTACTTGGGACCCAGTGCACTTGCTGGTTAGTTGTGCGGAGTTGTGAAAAGTTTAATCACAATTTCGTGCACCAGTGAGCCCTGGGGAACCCTTTGTTTACCATACTTGTTGCTTGTCGGTTGCTTCTCCCCCTTTTTTCTTTCTGTCCGAGTTGTTTTGGTAGTGACCCCTTGTTATTTTCCTTTGCTGTAGGTGTAGTTTGCTGTATGTCTTCTTGTAAAAACATTGCTGAGATGTCCACCAAGGTTCCTGCTGGTATGGCTGATTGGCTAGATTCGATAGTCCTGATGTGTATGACTGTGGCCGATCCTGAGTACTGTGTGAGGCTTAGGAGGTTCCATAGGGTGTGTAGTAATAGGGAGGACGAGAAAAATTACGAGCTGGTGTCTCCTGACCCTGAGGAGAGAGTTTGTTTCCCTCTCTTAACTCGGGGAGAACGTCCTCTCTTCTATGCCTACGACTATTTCTTCAGCCAGCTAGGTATTACCCTTCCTTTTACTGCTTTCGAGACCGACCTCTTGTGGACCTGTAATGTGGCCTCTTCTCAGCTTCATCCGAATTCTTGGGGTTTTATAAAGATTTTTCAGCTGTTGTGTCAAGAACTGGGTATCCGACCTACCATATCCCTTTTTCTTTACCTTTTTGTATTGACAAAACCTGGGGTGGCCAAGAAGAAAGCTTCTTGGATTTCCTTCCGAGCTACCCAGGGGAAGAAAGTATTTTTGATGTTTGATGAGTCCTTTCAGGATTTTAAGAACAACTACTTCAAGGTCCGAGCTGTTGAGGATGCTCGCCCTTTCTTTTTGGATGAGAATGATGAGCCCACCTTCCCTTTATGGTGCCAAAAAGATACAGTAGTAGTCAAGTATCCTTGGGAGAGTTTAAGTGAGGTAGAACAAGCTTTTGTGGGTGTTTTAGAGGAGCATTGGGGGGAGCCTCCTTATTTGGATACCAAGAAGTTTCTAGGAGATCCTTCCCTTCTCCGTACTGAACTAGGTAGTGTCCGACCTCTTTCTTCATAGAAGTGGTTACCTTTTGCTATTCGTGGTTTTTGTCTTTTGAATTCTACTGTGTAACTGTATTCCTGACTTCCTTTTCAGAAATGGTGAAATCTTCGGACTCTATGAAGTTTTTTCGGAAGGCCAAGAAGGCGGTGGCAGCTCAAAACTTGTCACAGAAAAGTTCAGGGGAGGGTTCTTCTGCTCAGTTACCTCCTAAGAAGCTGGGAATTCACTCTCAGGGTCCAAGGAAGATCATTCCAACCCCGCGAGTTTGGATAGTTCCCTCTGACACTTTGCAAACGTCTTCTGGTGCTGCCTCCTCTCCTACTGCTGCTGGTCCTCCTCCTAAAAAGAAAAAGACCATTGGGACTTATAATCTGAACAATAAAGAATAGAGTTGATAGCTCCTCATGGCAAAGTTCCTTTGGATGATGTTTCTATCCTCCATCATCTCGACTTTATTGCAAGTAACAGTATTCGGATGGCCAACCTTGGTGCGGCCTTGTCTCGAGTTATCCGGGACTCCCCGGTTCATGCGACCAAGGCCTTTATGGAAGATGCCAAATCTGAGTATGATAGAATTAAAGGTCTGAAGGACGAGCTTGACGCTAGGGTAGCCAAGTTGGAGATTGATGTAGAAAAGGAGAAGGATCGTGCTACAGTGGTAGAGGCAGCTGCTAACTTAGCCGAGGAACCTGCTAAAAAGTATAAGGAGAGCTATACTCGGACCTATGGCGAGTTGCTGGAAACTAAGGAGAGGCTTCAATCTGCCCAAGATGATTATGCCGAACTTCAGGGACATATGGTGAGTAGTATGACTGACATGTATGAGATCCTGAAGGCTCAAGTCCGAGTTCTTGCTCCCGAGGCCAATCTCTCCTTATTTAGCATGGATAATGTAGTGGAGGATGGCAAGATTGTGCCTGCTCCAGATGATGATGATGAAGGTCCTCCCCCTGCGCCACCAGCCAAGGCTTCTGTAGCTTCAGCTTCTTCGACTTCTTCGGGTGAGGTGGTCCCTCCTGAGCCCGATACGGACGTGGAGATTCTGAACAGGCCAGATGGAGTTGTCAATGCTACCCCAATCCTTACCTTGCCTCCTTCTCCTAAGGGTGCCGCTGCTAATGCGCCTTCGGATCCTTGATGATTCCTTATTATAGCTTTGTTTTGTATTTGGTATATAGTATGACCTATGGACTCTGTTGAACTTATTTAGTTTTTGTAAGTCTCTGTGGATGCCTTCTGTGACACTTGGTTGCCTCTTAGCAACTTTTGATTTTAAAAAACTAACACCTTAAACTCTGGGGCTGTCATTTAGGCAGCCTTTGAATTTTTTAATGTTTTCATCTGAAGGATACGTCAATTGAACCATTGACGAGTTATTTGATGTTTGGAGGTTTGTTCCTTCATTGGTTTTTTATCGTTGCAATCCTTGTAGATTTTCTAAAGGTTTGGTATTTCCCAATCCGACCTCTTTTGAGTGGTAGTGTGGGTTTTCTACCCTTACCTTTTGGATCACGCCTTACTTTGTGTTTGTGTTAACAGTCTTCTGCTTTGGCAAAGTTATCCTTGCGGCTTGGTATCCAAGTTATCCTTGTGTCTTCTTTAGCGGAGTTGTACCCTTCTTGCTAAGCATTTTTGAGCCTTAAGTTGTTTTTCAACCTTTTTGGCTTTTTGCTTGTTCTCTTTTCGAGGTCGTCTTTGTCTGTCTGGGTCGCGCCTCTTTCTAGCTGACGTCGACCTATACAGCTTTGTTGCCCAAGCTTTTAGTCATATTCCAACAACTTTTTGGGTAGTGTTCCAAAGGGGAACCTTTTCTTTATAGTTCGTCTGCATGACTTTTTCGCTCCATTTTTGTGCTCTTTTGCTTTAAGTAAGATCCTTTCCAGGACTTTTTACCTTTCTAGCTGAGCACTTGGGCCCTAGTTTTTTAACCTTTCTTTGGCCTTTGCGAGATATTTTTGTCCCTTTTCAATGATCTTTTCATTGGTCTGACTTCTCTGTCGGGCCTTCTTAAGTTATTTTTAGTAATCCCATTTTTAGTTAGACCTCGTCAGGCCACTTTTTATGGGTTACTTTTTTATAACTTCTTGCATTAACTTGCTTCTATCGCTTCACCTTGCCGACCTCTTTGTAATCGGGCGATGAATTTTTGCGTTTTATGAGCTTAGATTAATGCGTCTTGGTAGGAAATTTTTTAGGGAATTGATAACTTTTATTCAAATAATAATGAGATAAGAATAAAAAAGTAAAAGTGTGTACATATGGGTGCTTACCCTTCTAGGTCAGGCAGCTTTTTAGATCTCGGCCTGGCGTCTCATTAAAAAACCTTTTCAGGAAAAAGAGTGCGCCTTGACCTAAGATCTTTACTATTTTCTAGCTATAGTACCTTCTTAGGTTACAGGCATGCCATGACCTTAGTAGCTCTCGCCCTTCGAGGTCGGACACCTTGTAGTAACCTTTTTCCAGTACTTCTGCAACTCGGTATGGTCCTTTCCAGTTGGCTGTTAGCTTCCCTTCTCTTGACCGACCTGCTCCGATGTCATTTCGGATTAAGATGAGATCGTTAGTGGCAAAGCTTTGCTGGACTACCTTTTGATCGTACCTTAAAGCCATTCGACATTTTAGCGCTTCCTCTATAATCCGAGCTCTTTTTCGGACTTCTAGAAGTAGGTCGAGCTCTTCCCTTTGAGCTTGGGAGTTGGTGTCTTCGTTGTAGAGGATCACTCTGGGGGATCCTTCTTCTATTTCCACGGGAATCATTGCCTCCATTCCGTACGCAAGTCGGAATGGTGATTCCCCGGTGGTGGAGTATGGTGTAGTCCGGTATGTCCATAGACTTGCGGGAGCTCTTCGGCCCAAGCTCCATTGGCGTCCTGTAGTCTCCGTTTTAACCCGGCCAGTATGTCTTCGTTGGCAGCTTCTGCCTGTCCATTGGCTTGTGGGTATTCTACAGAGGTGAATTGGTGCTTGATTTTCAAATCAGCCACCAGGTTCCTGAAGCCCGTCTCAGTGAACTGAGTGCCATTGTCTGTGGTAATAAAGTATGGGACACCAAACCTTGTGACAATGTTTCTGTACAAGAACTTTCGACTTCTTTGGGCGGTGGCATTGACTTAAGGTTCAGCCTCGATCCATTTTGTGAAATAGTCTATTCCTACAATAAGGAACTTGACTTGCCCTGATCCCTGAGGGAAAGGTCCGAGGAGGTCGAGCCCCCACTTTGCAAATGGCCAGGGTGAAGTGACACAAATGAGTTCTTCGAGGGGTGCGATGTGAAAGTTGGTGTGTTTCTGACATGGGGGACATGTTTTGACGAACTCTGTTGCTTCCTTTTGTAAGGTCGGGCAGTAAAAACCAGCTCAGAGTACCTTTTTGGAAAAAGCTCGTGCCCCGAGGTGGTTGCCGCACATGCCATTATGGACTTCCTCAAGAACTTCCCTTGTAGCGGAGGTCGGGACGCATTTTAGGAGGGGTGTACAGATTCTTCTCCTATATAGGACGTCGTGCACTATGGTGTAGTACTGCGCTTTTCGTACTAGCCTTTTTGCCTCCTTTTTATCTGCAGGGAGTGTTTTAGATTTAAGGTAACTAATTATGGGAGTGATAAACCCATATTTCATGAGTTCTTTTGTGCTTAATTTGAGTGATTTATACAATCCTTCACCTACTTATTCACATTAATTGCATGGTTTTACTTTCCCCTCCTTATTATGTCATATTGTGAAAAACATGTTTTCTAAGCTTTAAAATTAATTATTTTAATTACCTTTATTTCCATTCGATGCCGTGATTAGTGTGTTGAGTAGTTTCAGATTTTCTAAGGAAGAATGACTTAAAGGATGAAAAAGGAAACATACTAAAATGGAAGGAGGAAGCAAAACGGAGCTTTAAGGAAACTGGTATCCACGCGATCGCATGGATGACGTGATCGCGTGCCAAGCACGAATCAGCAGCGACGCGGCCGCATGACTGACGCGACCGCGTGGCAAGGAAAGGCTCCAAATGACGCGACCGCATGACCCACGCGGACGCGTGACAGAGGCCACGCACCATAATTTACAGAATACGCCCCCAGTGAATTCTGAAGCCCTTTTTGGCCCAGATCCAAGTACAGACAGCATAGACAAGAGGTTATAAAGTGTGGGAATGCACCCATTCAAGGAGAGCTCGCATATTTTACTTTTCAATGATTTAGATTTAGTTGAGAGGGAGATCTTCTCTCTCTCTCTCTTTTAGGATTTAGGATTTCTTCTTGTTTTAAGAGTAACTCTAGATCCCAGGTTTAATGTTCTTTTATTTTTAGTTTTATTTATTCCAACATTTGAATTGATTATTATAATTTATTAATTGCCATTTACTTTACTTGTCATTTAAATTGCTTGCTTCTCACCTTCTAAACCCCGATTACAACCTTTATAACCAATAATAAGAACATACTTCCCCGCAGTTCCTTGAGAAGACGACCTGAGGTTTAAATACTCGGTTATCAATTTTAAAAGGGGTTTGTTACTTGTAACAACCAAAACGTTTGTATGAAAGGACTTTTGAAGGTTTAGAAACTATACTTGCAACGAGGATTTACCCGCAAATTTCTAGACCACGCAAAGGTTTCTCTCATCAGGGAGTCATCCACCCTTGGTCCTGATCTGATATGCTTAAGACCTTCTTTTCTTCTGATGTCGACGAATTTTGTAGTGTTTCTT
>NC_029793.2:20839069-20844869 GCF_000816755.2 Arachis ipaensis
ATATGAACCATCCTTTCAACATAACCTCGAACCACCACACTCACAAGCTTCTCTTCACCATTCGCCATCATATGATCCTTCCTTACCCCAATACCAATTCAATCGTTCCCAATCATCACCACTTTCCTTTGTATCATGTCCAAGTCCGGCAAACCGCGAAGCAAAGGATCGCCTAAAAGAAACAGTAATCAAATTTCAAACAAACATTCAACAACTGGAGCAAGCACTAATTCAATGGGCCACTAGGCGCTCAAATATACAAGGATCAACCACAGCTCCATGTGGACAGCCCGATGAAGAGCGTAGCATGAAAGACATACTAGAGACTCCAGTGGACAAGACAGAGAATGAATTCGTACTAGAACAAGTGGAAGAAGCTGCCATTGTTCAAGAAGAAGAGTTGGTTGAAGATCTATGAGATGCTGAACTTCCTTGAGAATCCAGAATTGAGGAAAACTCCGTCCAAGATGCTACAGTTAATGCTAAGGAGGATACCGTACAATCTCCAAGGCAAATCGTTTACGAAGAATCAGACGGAATAATCCAAGAAGCAATTTTCCTTGATGATGATAGTCACAAGTTTAGTTCTCCTAGTGATGAACTTGTGTCCGCAAGTGAATTCTCTGAAATCGAAGAATCTTCCCCAAGTGAATATGAGGATGATGCGGAGGTAGATTTCTCTCAACCTCTAATCTACGACTCAAGTGATGAGGAAGACACCGAAGACTTTGACCAGGACACAGATACAATTGAAGATCTTTGCAAAGAAGTGGAAGAATTCACAGAAGAGCACAAGGAAACGGAACTTGCAGAACCACCAAAAACACCTATTCCAAGGGCATTACCACCTAATACAAGCTTCAAGTGGATACAATCCTTAAATTATAATTTTACTTATTCACTTGAATATGGTTTGCTCGAAACAGATGGCCAACTTAGAGCTCTCTGCGGCTTTAAGAGTAAGAGGGAATTGGCTCGTACTCAGAGCTGGTGCTCCAGGTTCAATAAGGTTCCACGCTTCACCTCGAAGTACACGGATTGATATCATGCTCAATTGCATGGATCACGGAAAACGTTTGGTCACCACGGTGAGATTCTACTTTTTAACCCGTCCGAATGGAAACTTACAAATCAAAACGGAGGCGGATCTAAAAACACAGCTTAGGATCATGGATTATATTCTGACATTCGTCATCCCGGGAGGCTGAATATCTGTTTGAAGCTGCTCAGAAGCTTTACATGCCTAGTTTGGGACCCCGGAGGCTATTGGCATTCCAAGCACTAGTGGAAATTTTTGGACGAATTTAAACATAAGCCACCATAACAGGATACTCTTCCAATGTCCAACTTAAGGACTTTAACTAAAAGTGCTAGGTGGGAGACAACCCACCATGGTATGGTCGCTTCTTTCTCAATCTATTTCTTGTTTATTGTTTTCAATTTACCTTTTTTTTATTTTATTTTAACATTAACCTGGAATCATGCATAGCATTCATGTTAATCACTGCATCCTGCATTTTTCAGTTAAAAAAAACAAAAAAGTTGCACGACGCGACCGCATACCTCATGCGATCGCGTCATATCGCGAAAAACACCACCCATGCGACCGCGTCACCCACGCGGCTGCGTGATATATATATCGGCGTAAGGATCCAACGAACAGAAAGTTGGGCTGGAATCGTGCGGCTCTTGTGCGTTTCGCACAAATTAGCCCACGCGATCGCATGCCCCATGCGATCGCGTCACTTACCCAATACCAATTCCACGCGACCGCGTGAGCGATGCGATCGCGTCGCATGGATTGCATATCACCCCAAAAGGAGACAGAGAGTTGCGTTGAAACGGCGCTGGAGTCGTGCGTTTAGCACGAATTCCAGCGACGCGATCGCGTCACCCCTCTTTCCCCCCCTCTCATGCGATCGCGCGACCCACGCGATCGCGTTCCCCCCGCAACAACCACCGCCCTCCCTTCCCCTATCCTCTTCCTCTCTCACTAACCCTAATACCTCCCTCCGCCACTGCCCCCTCAGCCGCCACCGCGATGCCGTGCACCACCACCGCGCCGGACACCGCCGCAGCCACCTTCTACCCTGTTCCACCCCTTCCGCTTACCAGGTTCCGCAACACGCAATCCTTTTTATCCGTTCGTCACTTTTCTGTATTTTTTATTCCATTTATGTTCATGATTAGGATAGCTAGACTTGCATGTTGTAGTGGATTTTTAGGTTGTTAGGTAGCTTAGGCTGTGGTTAGTGGATCTAAGTCTGTTTACTTGCACTGTTCTTACTTCTATTTTATCCTATGTGCAAATATGTTGCTGCTATAATCATGTTTCATATGCTGCTTTCTTGTATGTTGCTGCTGTTTACATTGAGTTTTTATGTTTGTTTTATATCTATGTACATGCAGCTTGATTTTTTTAATTCATATGAACTGATATGATTGCTGTTTATTTTCCGGGACAATCCAATTTTAGCCAGAATGCTGCCCAAATTTTTTTTTTAAAATTGTTTTCATTCATGTTTTGGTTTGCCATTTCTGAAATCTATTTTACTCTGCTTTACCCAAACCATTACATGAATGCTATGGCAGACTTTCTTATCCTCTTTGATTTCCTGGTTCATAACTGCATTTGTGATTCACTGATTCCAATTTCTGATTTCTTTATTTCTATTCGAATCAGCATCACCCTGTTTTCTTTATTCGATTATGAGTACTTCTATTCTTACCTGTGAATCCTTATTATATGAAATTTTTTTCTATGCCACTTACTTTCCTAACTCACTAATTTTAATTTACTAATTTCTTTTTACCATACTAACCCTCTTGATCTCTTTTCTGATTACTTTTACTTCCTCTAACTTTCTCACTATGGCATATTGATTTTTTTCTTTCCATTTAACATTAATTCAATCACATTTCAATTGCTCATTTTTCTTATTCTATTTCTCCCTTACCGCTTTGAGTTTCCTTTGTTTAATTGCCTATTTGCTTTCCTATTTTTTTATCCATTCCTGGTTTTCTGTTTTTCAGGATGTCTGCCTCACAGAGGAAAGGCAAAGGCAAGGCTACTGGCAAGCGCAAGAGAGGAGATTCCTCCTAGTCCATCATTGCTCTAATGCACGATTCCTCATGGCGGGAGAAGAACTTTACACAGCAGGAAAAAGCTGACCAGCTGCTCCCTTCGACTGATCCTACAAAATTTGCAAACCGGTACTGTGAGCTGAAGTACCCGACTTTTGCAAACTCCAGAAATCTATACCTGGAACGTACCTTGAAGATTCCAAAAGCCCTCCAGCAATACACTACTGAGCAAATCAAGCAACGGGGCTGGTTCTTTCTGGAGAGACCACTGACAGAGGTCAATGCATCTTGGGTCCGGGAATTCTATTGCAACTACTACCTTACTACCCTAGATGCAGTAAACCTGAGGGGAAAGCAAATTCTGGTCACTGAGGAGGCCATAGAGACCATTCTCCAGCTCCCAGCCAAGTCCGATCAGCCAGATGGTTTTGCACAGGCTGAGGAGGACATGGGCCAGATGCAGTTTGACTGGGACGCCGTGAAGGCACGAATAGCTCTCGACCCTGCTGTTCCTTGGGAGATGGGTCAGAACACCACTATGCCTAGAGGGATCAAGAGAGTGTACTTGAATGATGAGGCTCGGCTATGGCATCGGATCTTGAGTAATTTTGTGATGCCGAGTACTCACGAGACGGAGATCCCGACTACCATGATCACCCTCCTTTGGTGTGTGCTGGAGGGTAAGGACTTTTATCTGCCACGTTTCATTCAGCACTATATGGCTAGGGTCCACATCCGCGGCACCCTCCCTTTTCCGTATCTGATTACACAGCTAGGCCGTCGAGCTGACGTGCCATGGGAGGATGCCGATGAGAGACCACCAGCGGCTCATTGCAGGAAGATCATTCCTCACAGCAAGAACTTCCTTGCTTTGGGCTACAGATCACCACCTGTCACTGCTACTGATGAGACAGCCCCTCCGTCTGCTGGACCCTCTTCATCCACAGCTGCCACAGCTGCCCCTGCTGCTACCACTGCACCTCCACCCGCCTCTGAGCCGGTTTATCGCCTCGTGCACCGTCTATTCTACCAGCTTGATCAGATGGAGCGCCGTAACAGGCGCAGGTATGAGAGATTAGAGCGCCGCAGCAGGCGACGCTATTCCCATCTGAAGCTGATGATCAGACAGGGCGCTGACATCCCCTCCGAGCCCGACACACCATCAGAGCCATCAGAGGAGGAGGAGGATGAGCACGAGGAGGAGCCTCATTCCCAGGCGGAGACTCATCAGCGGGCAGGCACAGAGCACGCCACACCACAGCAGGAGGCCCCACATCAACTTGAGGCTGCAGATCCGGAGATCCCGCTCCAGTCAGTCCCTCCTCTACAGCAGCCAGACTCTCAGCCCACCACCGCCACAGAGACCCCAGCTACCATCCCTCCCAGTGATGACACTCCTTCACACTCGGCTTGATTAAGCATCGGGGACGATGCTTCATTTTAAGTGTGGGGAGGTCGCCACCTCTGGCGTTTATTTTGGTGAACTACTACATACTTTTTCTTTTATTTTGGATATTCTTCTGTATTGTTCTCTTTTTCTTTTATTGTCATTTTCTGAGTACTTATACATTGCTACTTGTGTATTTTACTCTATTTTCTGCATTTTGCATCTTTAGTTCATACTTTAGCCATTTAGTTTATTTTAGTTATTTAGTTTAGTTTGCAATTCTGATTTATTAGTGGATTAATTAGTATAGTTTACCCTTTTTAGCATAAGATAGTATAGTTTAAACTGAAAAATATAAAAAAGAAGTAAGCTAGGAAATTGAACATATCAGATTTAAATCCACAAAACTTGTATATAGCATTACATGATGTAGTTAAGCTGACAACATTTCATCAAGGAGGAACATTAAAACTTTAAAAGCCACCCTAAATAATTTTTTTATGAGAATAATGGGAATTTTAAACTAAACCTGCATATAATATATAAATGATATATGATGCTTGAGTTAGAGAACACACAGCCTGTGAGTCTTGAGCTTAAATTGTATGGTTGCATTCAAACCATAATTTCATTTATGTGTGTTACATTTCTTTTTATTCTGATGTTCTTTCCTTTGCTTTAATCTATATGTCCAATTATAGAATATAGAATAGATACATACCAAGAGAATGATTGAGGCCATTATTTGATTTTAGCTCACTCACCCCAAATTAGCCTACCTTTTACATCACCCTTGTTAGCCCCCTTGAGCATTTTAAAACCCCTTTATTCTATTTAGCCAAATTACTAGCCTTAAGCAGAAAAACAAAAGAAAATCCCAAGTGAATCCTTGGTTAGCTTAAGATAGAAAATTATAAATAGAGTAGAATGTGGGAAACCTTTTGGAAACATGGATGATAGAAACAAAAGGTAGAAAAGTTAAAAGGAATAAAATAAAATTTGGGAAGCATGCTCATGAGAAAATCTAAGTGATTCAATTACCATGTGCATTAAAAAAAAAAGAGAGAGAGAGAAAGTTATTTTTTTTCATCATTTGAATAAAAAGGGATACAAAAGAAATTCCCCAATGCAAAATAAAAACAATACCCGGTTCCATTTCCATTCCTAAATACATATCCCAATTCACTCGATTATTCGCTTAGGAATTAATCTGATTCTAGAGTGGATTGTATGTAAAGATCGTTCTATTTTGAAGAAATGGATAAGAGGGTATAATAGGGTGAATAACAATGTACGAGTACAAAGTGAGAAAATAAAAATAGGGTACAC